>NC_068452.1:25187564-25367564 GCF_023373465.1 Oncorhynchus keta
TCACATACACAGTTTAGAAATATGCTTCATGTAGAAACCTGTGTGATTGTTTTTCAGTACAGATGAATGGACACATGCACGCATGTCATGTGCGTTACCTGTAAGCTCTTGGGGTTGAGGTTTCGGGGGTTGTCTGAGGCAGTCTTCAGCTTGACGTCTACAGCCTTCATCTGGCTCTCTGTGTTCTTCACATACTGAAGGTCCCTGTTGGTCCGCAGGTCCAGCAACTCCATGGACTGGGTGATGTTCTGGACCTGTCAGTCAAACACACGCATGCTGTTAGACGCACAGACGCACAGACAGACAGATAGATAGATACAGAAGCCCCGTTTATACCTGGTTCTAACTTGAGTCCTTTGTCCTGATCTTGTCCACATTCCCGATTGTGCCCACATTTTTTGACAGGTGTAGACACTCAAAAGATACAGATCATCCTGCCCAACTCCAGAGGTAGTCAGACACACATTGTGTCTGGATATCTTACTAGCGTAGACCGATCTGTACAAAGAAACCATTTAAATCATCATTATTCCTCCCTCTCAAATCATTGAGAGGTGGCACCATTGACTGACTACATCAATATGTGTCTTACAATAAATAAATGTTATTTTGAAGGAATAGCTGTGAAATCATTTGCATAAATGAAGGGACCTGGAACTCTTGTGACAATGCAGACGGATAACAGACACATTATTATACCATGTGTAGACACATTTCTGGACATGTGGGCACAATCAGTATGTAGACAAGATCAGGACGGACCCATGTTAGCACCATATATTAACGGGGCTAGAGTCAGACCCACCCGGAATCAGACACACAGACTCACAGACAGACACACGCAGTCAGACACACACTAAATGACATGTTTATTCAGTGGCTTGTGTTTTCCTTTTTATTACAATGAGTGTGCTGTGCCGTACTCCCAACAGCACTTTGCCTTCACTTCCTCTTATCTGAAGTTAGTTGTGTCTTCCTCCTCCCACCACCAGCTGTCCAGCCCACCCACTGAGACATCATCCCACTGGATCCACCCACTCACTACACACTCTGCTACTGCTCTATTCCACCTACACACTACACCCACTCTCCCGCACACATACTGGCCAGGGTTCAACTGGCCAAATCTTATGTACTGTAACTAATTAACAGAATGAAATATTCATTTGTGTATTAATTTATGTACATGAATTATTATGGAGTTTGTAATTCATTCAATTTGTGTATGTACTGTACATGAATTACACTATATATACAAAAGTATGATTAGTGGATTTGGTTATTTCAGCCACACCTGAGCACAGAGCCATGCAATCTCCATAGACAAACACTGGCAGTGGAATTGCCTTCCTGAAGAGCTCAGTGACTTTCAACATGGCACCGTCATAGGATGCCACCTTTCCAACAAGCAAGTTCATCAAATTTCTGTCCTGCTAGAGCCATTCAACTGTAAGTGGGCCAGCAGCATACCACCCTGCATACCACTGCTGGCTTGCTTCTGAAGCTAAGCAGGGTTGTTCTTGGTCAGTCCCTGGATGGGAGATCAGATGCTGCTGGAAGTGGTGTTGGATGGCACGTAGGAGGCACTCTTTCCTCTGGTCTAAAAAATATCCCAATCCCCCAGGGCCAATCCCTCATTGCCCTGTGTAGGGTGCCGTCTTTCGGATGGGACGTTAAATGGGTGTCCTGACTCCTGACTCTCTGAGGTCATTGAAGATCCCATGGCACGTATCTAAATTCCCAATCTGGCTCTCAAACCAGTCACCTAATAATCCCCAGTTTAGAATTGGCTCATTCATCTCTCTCCCCTGTAACTATTCCCCAGGTCGTTGTTGTAAATGAGAACGCGTTCTCAGGCAACTTACCTGGTAAAATAACAGATAAATGAAAGTGCTGTTATTGTGAGGTGGACATGTCTAGGAGCACAACGTCATCTGCCCTTGTTTGCAACACTCCCTACAGAGTTCCAAACTGCCTCTGGGAGCAACATCAGCACAAGAACTGTTCGTCAGGGGACTTCATGAAACGGGTTTCCATGGCCGAGCAGCCCCACACAAGACTAAGATCACCTGTTCTCTGGAGTGATGCTTCACCATCTGGTAGTCCGACAGACATGTCTGGGTTTGGCGAATGCTACCTGCCCCAATGCATACCGCCAAATGTAAAGTTTGGTGGAGGAGGAATAGTGATCTGGGGTGGTAGCTAGGCCCCTTAGTTCCAGTGAAGGGAAATCTTAATGCTAGAACATACAATGACATTCTAGAATCTAGACGATTTTATGCTTCCAACTTTGTGGCAACAGTTTAGGGAAGACCCTTTCCTGTTTCAGCATGACAATTCCCCCATGCATAAAGCGAGGTCCATAAAGAAATGGTTTGTTGAGATCGGTGTGGAAGAACTTGACTGGCCTGAACAGAGCCCTGACCTCAACCCCCTCGAACACCTTTGGGGTGAAATGGAATACCGACTGCGAGCCAGGCCTAATCGCCCAACATCAGTGCCCGACCTCAGCCACTATGCTCTTGTGGTTGAATGGAAGCAAGTCCCTGCAACAATGTCCAACATCCATTGAAAGCCTTCCCAGGATAGTGGAGGCTGTTAATAGCAGCAAAGGGGAGACCAAATCCAAATTAATGCCCATGATTTTGGAATGAGATATTCAATGAAAAGGTGTTCACATACTTTTGGTCATGTAGTATGTATTATGAAGCCTCCGACTGTGTAGACACACTGTGTCCTGGCAGGTGTGACAGACAGGTAGCTCCATCCCCAGAGAGGCTTTGAGGTAACACTAACATTAGCTAACGCTAACCACAGACTGCTAGCTAGTTCCATATTCCTTCTCCTAGCTGGTTTAGATACATGTTCTAGTCCAATCTGCTTCTGCTGCTGTCTGGCAGCACAATGAGTCATGCTGCTCCATATCTCCTCCTTATCACACTGAGGGAGGTGAAAAATGCTGTTT
Organism: Oncorhynchus keta; assembly: GCF_023373465.1. Lineage (NCBI taxonomy): Eukaryota > Metazoa > Chordata > Actinopteri > Salmoniformes > Salmonidae > Oncorhynchus > Oncorhynchus keta. The sequence continues at coordinate 25,190,530 of NC_068452.1, forward strand.
AAATGTCTGTCTGTTTAAATGTCTGTCTGTTTAAATGTTAGTCTGTTTAAATGTCTGTCTGTTTAAATGTCTGTCTGTTTAAATGTTAGTCTGTTTAAATGTCTGTCTGTTTAAATGTCTGTCTGTTTAAATGTCTGTCTGTTTAAATGTCTGTCTGTTTAAATGTTAGTCGGTTTAAATGTCTGTCTGTTTAAATGTCTGTCTGTTTAAATGTCTGTCTGTTTAAATGTCTGTCTGTTTAAATGTCTGTCTGTTTAAATGTTAGTCTGTTTAAATGTCTGTCTGTTTAAATGTCTGTCTGTTTAAATGTTAGTCTGTATGTCCGTCTGTTTAAATATTAGTCTCTCTTTCTGTCTGTCTGTCTGTCTGTCTGTCTGTCTGTCTGTCTGTCTGTCTGTCTGTCTGTCTGTCTGTCTGTCTGTCTGTCTGTCTGTCTGTCTGTCTGTCAGATAATGGACAGATAATTAACATGAACGTGTTTAGCATCTCCACATATACAAGCTGCATACAAGCCGCTGATGCCTTTGGAACATAAAAGTCTAATAAATACAATTCATCTACACCATCACAATAAATCCATTATTATTTTAGGCAGGGCTAAAGAAACACTATGATATGAAGAAAAAGTTTTTCAGAAGAACTGAAAATGAGTTGGCCTACTGTATGTTATCTTGCTGTGCGTCCATGACATAGACTGTAGCCATGACATAGACTGTAGGCTAGTTCATTTAGCAGACAAGATATGTTTATACAGTTGAAGTTGGAAGTTTACACCTTAGCCAAACACATTTAAACTGAGTTTTTCATAATTCCTGACATTTAATCCTAGTAAAAGCGCCCTGTCTTAGGTCAGTTAGGATCACCACTTTATTTTAAGAATGTGAAATGTCAGAATAATAGTAGAGAGAATTATATATTTCAGCTTTTATTTCTTTCATCACATTCCCAGTGGGTCAGAAGTTTACATACACTCAATTAGTATTTGGTAGCGTTGCTTTTAAATTGTTTAACTTGGGTCCAACATTTCGGGTAGCCTTCCACAAGCTTCCCACAATACGTTGGGTGAATTTTGGCCCATTCCTCCTGACAGAGCTGGTGTAACTGAATGGGATTTGTAGGCCTCCTTGCTCACACACACTTTTTCAGTTCTGCCCACACATTTTCTATAGGATTTAGGTCAGGGCTTTGTGATGGACACTCCAATACCTTGACTTTGTTGTCCTTAAGCCATTTTGCCACAACTTTGGAAGTATGCTTGGGGTCATTGTCCATTTGGAAGACCCATTTGAGACCAATCTTTAACTTCCAAGCTTTAACTTGTCTTGAGATGTTGCTTCAATATATCCACATAATGTTCCTTCGTCATGATGCCATCTATTTTGTGAAGTGCACCAGTCCCTCCTGCAGCAAAGCACCCCCACAACATGATGCTGCCACCCCCGTGCTTCACGATTGGAATGGTGTTCTTCGGCTTGCAAGCCTCCCCTTTTTTCCTCCAAACATAACGATGGTCATTATGGCCAAACACTTCTATTTTTGTTTCATCAGACGACCAGAGGACATTTCTCAAAAAGTACGATCTTTGTTCCCATGTGCAGTTGCAAACTGTAGTCTGGCATTTTTATGGCGGTTTTGGAGCAGTGGCTTCTTCATGGCTGAGCGGCCTTTCAGGTTATGTCAATATAGGACTCGTTATATAGGACTGTGGATATAGAAACGTTTGTACATGTTTCCTCCAGCAACTCCACAAAGTCCTTTGCTGTTGTTCTGGGATTGATTTGCACTTTTCGCACCAAAGTACATTCATTTCTAGGAGACAGGAACGCGCCTAGGAACGAATCTCTACGAACGCGTCTCCTTCCTGAGCGGTATGATGGCTGCGTGGTCCCATGGTGTTTATACTTGCGTACTATTGTTTGTACAGATGAACGTGGTACCTTCAGGCGTTTGGAAATTGCTCCCAAGGACGAACCGGACTTGTGGAGGTCAACAACGTTTTTTCTGTGGTCGGCTGATTTCTTTTGATTTTCCCATGATGTCAAGCAAAGAGGCACTGAGTTTGAAGGTAGGCCTTTAAATACATCCAGAGGTACACCTCCAATTGACTCAAATTATGTCAATTGGCCTATCAGAAGCTTCTAAAGCCATGACATAATTTTCTGGAATTTTCCAAGCTGTTTAAAGGCACAGTCAACTTAGTGTATGTAATATTTTGACCCACTGGAATTGTGATACAGTGAATTATAAGCGAAGTAATCTGTCCGTAAACAATTGCTGGAAAAATGACTTGTGTCATGCACAAAGTAGATGTCCTAACTGACTTGCCAAAACTATAGTTCGTTAACCTCTTCAACCTATGGGAGCGCTATTTCATTATTGGATAAAAAAAACGTGCCCGTTTTAAGCGCAATATTTGGTCACAAAAAGATGCTCGACTATGCATATAATTGACAGCTTTGGAAAGACAACACTCTGACGTTTCCAAAACTGCAAAGATATTGTCTGTGAGTGCCACAGAACCAATGCTACAGGCGAAACCAAGATGAAATTTCATACAGGAAGTGAGCCAGATTTTTGAGGCGCTGTGTTCCAATGTCTCCTTATATGGCTGTGAATGCACAAGGAATGAGCCTACACTTTCTGTCGTTTCCCCAAGGTGTTTGCAGCATTGTGACGTATTTGTAGGCATATCATTGGAAAATTGACCATAAGAGACTACATTTACCAGGTGTCCGCTCGGTGTCCTCCGTCGAAACTATTGCGTAATCTCCAGATGCGTGCATTTTTCCATTTTGAACAGAGGAGAAACCAAACTGCCACGAGTGACTTATCATCGAATAGATATGTGAAAAACACCTTGAGGATTGATTCTAAACAACGTTTGCCATGTTTCTGTCGATATTATGGAGTTAATTTGGAAAAAAGTTTGCGTTGTAATGACTGAATTTTCAGGTTTTTTTGGTAGCCAAACATGACGCAGAAAACGGACCGATTTCTCCTGCACAAATAATCTTTCAGGAAAAACTGAACATTTGCTATCTAACTGAGAGTCTCCTCATTGAAAACATCAGAAGTTCTTCAAAGGTAAATGATTTTATTTGAATGGTTTTCTGGTTTTTGTGAAAATGTTGCCTGCTGAATGCTAACGCTAAATGCTAACGCTAGCTATCAATAGCTATCAATACAGTTATACAAATGCTTGTTTTGCTATGGTTGAGAAGCATATTTTTGAAAATCTGAGATGACAGTGCTGTTAACAAAAGGCTAAGCTTGAGAGCTAGCATAGTGATTTCATTTCATTTGCGATTTCCATGAATAGTTAACGTTGTGTTATGCTAATGAGCTTGCAGATAGATTTACACAATCCTGGATACAGGTTTTTTTCTTAGCTAAACGTGACACACAAAATGGAGCGATTTCTCCGAAACAAATCATCTATCAGGAAAAACTGAACATTTGCTATCTAACTGAGAGTCTCCTCATTGAAAACATCAAAAGTTCTTCAAAGGTAAATTATTTTATTTGAATGGTTTTCTGTTTTTTGTGAAAATGTTGCCTGCTGAATGCTAATGCTAAATGCTAATGCTAGCTATCAATAGCTATCAATACTGTTACACAAATGCTTGTTTTGCTATGGTTGAGAAGCATATTTTTGAAAATCTGAGATGACAGTGCTGTTAACAAAAGGCTAAGCTTGAGAGCTAGCAAATTTATTTCATTTCATTTGCGATTTTCATGAATAGTTAACGTTGCGTTATGGTAATGAGCTTGAGGCTGTATTCACGATCCCGGATCCGGGATGGCTCGACGCAAGAAGTTAACAAGACATTTGTGGAGTAGTTAAAAAACTAGTTTGAATGACTCCAACCTAAGTGTATGTAAACTTCCGACTTCAACTGTAAGTCCCATGTCATTATTTTATATTATATGATATTATAGTATGAAGAATATAATTGAACGGATATCCAGTGGACATATGAAGTGGCTATCTTGAGCGTAAAAATAATAATTTGCTACAGTAGACATATGCTAGATTTAGAGTTATTTGGCAACTTTAGCTGTGAATGATACAAACCTTAGAATGTCTTAAATCAAAACAAATATGGGCTGCAATGATGCGACAACAGGCTTTTGATGATTTGAGAAAGTTGCAAAAAGAACTTGAGCTTTGTTCTTTGCCTCAGGATGCACACGCTGTTCTCTCATCGAGTGATCATAATTTCATCCTCCAATTGTTAGTGGCAACCATCAAAACTCTGCTTTCACACAGGATTGCATATAGAAGGAATGAAGGAGCGAGAGGAGGAGATGGAAATGCACTGTGGTGAGATATTCTCTAGCTAAAGGTAATGTGTCAGCCTATTCATTATGAACATATAAAAAAGGCCCTATTACTATGCTATTCCAAATCAAATACAAATTCACTATAATTGTAGGCTAACTCTGGAAGCCACCCTGCACAATCAATTAACCAATAGCATCGCCTAGGCCTATACGTTCTCTCCCAGATTAATGGATAGACATTTTGGAGCGTAGCATAAGGTAACCAGACCATCCAGTATGCATAATACTACAGTCCAAACTCAAAGACGATTACTAGAATTTAGAGAATTGTGGAGTATTGGCTATGTATTGCACAATCGTTAATTTAATTATGTTCATATATAGGCCTATGGTATTCACAAGCTATAATAGTATGGGCGTTTTGAATGAATCAACACCTTAGAAAGTCCATTTTGATGGGTTCGGCTTTGAAACAACATCCACAACGAGCACAACGAGCACTCAGTTTCAACCTGCTGTTGAACTTCTTTCTTCAAATTGATCATGAGTTTTAAAAGCATGGGAGTATTTTGAATATAAGTGTTTGATGTAACTTTTGAATGCATTTGCATTGATGTTAGTGGGACAACAGAGTCCTGAGTACCAGGCCATTAGGACCATTGGGTACATGCATGTCCAGAGTGCATAACAGTCAGATGGAATGATGATTATAATGATTATTATTGTATTTCAATTAACAAGGCACACCTGTTAATTGGAATGCATTCCAGGTGACTACCTCATGAAGCTGCTTGGGAGAATGCCAAAAGTGTACAAAGCTGTCATCAAGGCAAAGGGAGTCAACACGGCAAAGAATATATACTGTATATCAAAAATATATTTTGATTGAAAACGTTTTTTGGTTACTACATGATTACATATGTGTTATTTCATAGTTTTGATATCTTATTCTACACTGTAGAAAATAGTACAACTATAGAAAACCCCTGGAATGAGAAGGTGTGTCCAAACTTTTGAATGGTACTGTACATACTATGTCAATTTTATGGACACAGTATATTATACAATAGTTACTTTTGTTTGTTTTTACTCCCATCCTTCAGCTACCCTCAACCCCTCCCATCTATCTCTAACGACTATCCAGTCCCATCCTTCAACTACCCTCAACCCTTCCCATCTATCTCTAAAGACTATCCAGTCCCATCCTTCAGCTACCCTCAACCCCTCCCATCTATCTCTAAAGACTATCCAGTCCCATACTTCAGCTCTCCTCAACCACTCCCATCTATCTCTAAAGACTATCCAGTCCCATCCTTCAACTACCCTCAACCCCTCCCATCTATCTCTAAAGACTATCCAGTCCCATCCTTCAGCTCTCCTCAACTCTCCCATCTATCTCTAAAGACTATCCAGTCCCATCCTTCAACTACCCTCAACCCCTCCCATTTATGTCTAAAGACTATCCAGTCCCATCCTTCAGCTACCCTCAACCCCTCCCATCTATCTCTAAAGACTATCCAGTCCCATCCTTCAGCTCTCCTCAACCCCTCCCATCTATCTCTAAAGACTATCCAGTCCCATCCTTCAGCTACCCTCAACCCCTCCCATCTATCTCTAAAGACTATCCAGTCCTATCCTTCAGCTACCCTCAACCCCTCCCATCTATCTCTAAAGACTATCCAGTCCCATCCTTCAGCTCTCCTCAACCACTCCCATCTATCTCTAAAGACTATCCAGTCCCATCCTTCAGCTACCCTCAACCCCTCCCATCTATCTCTAAAGACTATCCAGTCCCATCCTTCAGCTACCCTCAACCCCTCCCATCTATCTCTAAAGACTATCCAGTCCCATCCTTCAACTCTCCTCAACCCCTCCCATCTATCTCTAAAGACTATCCAGTCCCATCCTTCAACTACCCTCAACCCCTCCCATCTATCTCTAAAGACTATCCAGTCCCATCCTTCAGCTCTCCTCAACCCCTCCCATCTATCTCTAAAGACTATCCAGTCCCATCCTTCAGCTACCCTCAACCCCTCCCATCTATCTCTAAAGACTATCCAGTCCCATCCTTCAACTCTCCTCAACCCCTCCCATCTATCTCTAAAGACTATCCAGTCCCATCCTTCAGCTACCCTCTACCCCTCCCATCTATCTCTAAAGACTATCCAGTCCCATCCTTCAGCTCTCCTCAACCCCTCCCATCTATCTCTAAAGACTATCCAGTCCTATCCTTCAGCTCTCCTCAACCCCTCCCATCTATCTCTAAAGACTATCCAGTCCCATCCTTCAGCTCTCCTCAACCCCTCCCATCTATCTCTAAAGACTATCCAGTCCCATCCTTCAGCTCTCCTCAACCCCTCCCATCTATCTCTAAAGACTATCCAGTCCTATCCTTCAGCTCTCCTCAACCCCTCCCATCTATCTCTAAAGACTATCCAGTCCCATCCTTCAGCTCTCCTCAACCCCTCCCATCTATCTCTAAAGACTATCCAGTCCCATCCTTCAGCTCTCCTCAACCCCTACCATCTATCTCTAAAGACTATCCAGTCCCATCCTTCAGCTCTCCTCAACCCCTCCCATCTATCTCTAAAGACTACCAGTCCCATCCTTCAGCTCAACCCCTCCCATCTATCTCTAAAGACTATCCAGTCCCATCCTTCAGCTCTCCTCAACCCCTCCCATCTATCTCTAAAGACTATCCAGTCCCATCCTTCAGCTCTCCTCAACCCCTCCCATCTATCTCTAAAGACTATCCAGTCCCATCCTTCAGCTCTCCTCAACCCCTCCCATCTATCTCTAAAGACTATCCAGTCCCATCCTTCAGCTCTCCTCAACCCCTCCCATCTATCTCTAAAGACTATCCAGTCCCATCCTTCAGCTCTCCTCAACCCCTCCCATCTATCTCTAAAGACTATCCAGTTTTGATTTCTATTTGCAATACATTTTTCAACTGTTCTGTCACAAGGATTGTTACTGTGTTTGTGACTCATGACTGCCGGTTTGGCGGAAATATGGCCACCGCAACAGCCCTAACCATGACCATGGGTATGGAATTTGGACACCTTTACAAATGATGCTAGATATTGTGGCATTTTATTGTGGTATTTTACCATCTCTGGATAGAATTGAACTTTGTACGGTACATTGTTAGCATATCCTTGGCTGTCTGAGGTGAAGATCAGGTCTAGTGCATTTTAAAAGAGGATGTGATATTGGATGACAGAGTGGCTACATTCAGCCCACCTCCTCCTCCTCTGCTAGGCTCTATGGTATGCTGGGCGGGCGGCTCAGAGACAGAACCACTGACCCCTGGTGTCCTCAGTAGTCTGGCCTTTATTAGATAGGAGCGGTAGTCCTTCACAGCTGCTGTCTTACAACCGCACACACACCATGCCCCCACACACGTTTGTGCATTCGTGTGTGTGTGTGTGTGTGTAGGCACAAATGTGTGTGTGTGTCAGTCGGAGGAGACACACAGCGTGAGAGGAAGGGGAAAAGATGGCTATCAGTGTGAATGAGATCAGAGAATTCAGGTGTCTCATTGATCCACTGAGGCTTCCACAGCCCATTCAGCATCTCAATTTACCTCAGCTCTCCTCTTCTCTCAGCACCATATCAATGTCGACCTTCCTATCTCTCTCTCTTCCTCTATCTTTTTCTCACCAATGGACTTCCCTCACCAGCCCTAACTCAATACTGCCTCCTGCCAGGCTCCAGTGGTCGAGTACGTAGAGCTCGAGATGTGTCTATGAGAAGTCGCACTCAGCAAGCTAAATTATTAGCCACAATACAACCACTGAAACCTCTGTCTCTTTGAGGAAGGAGGGAAGGAGGTGGAGAGATGGAGTCAGACTGACGCTCTCTCAGCATCTATTTGTCGATCGATGCAACTGCAGAACAGCAGAGTCAACAACCACCTCTCTCTCTCTCTCTCTCTCTCTCTCTCTCTCTCTCTCTCTCTCTCTCTCTCTCTCTCTCTCTCTCTCTCTCTCTCTCTCTCTCAAAATTCAATTCAATTCAAGGGGCTTTATTGGCATGGGAAACATGTGTTAACATTGCCAAAGCAAGTGAGGTAGATAATATACAAGAGTGAAATAACCAAGAACAATTAACAGTAAACATTACACATACAGAAGTTTCAAAACAATAAAGACATTACAAATGTCATATTATATATATATACAGTGTTGTAACAATGTACAAATGGTTAAAGTACACAAGGGAAAATAAATAAGCAGAAATGAGTGTAGAGAGATGCTGTAGAGAGTGTACGAGTGTAGAGAGATGGTGTAGAGAGTGTATGAGTGTAGAGAGATGGTGTAGAGAGTGTATTAGTGTAGAGAGATGGTGTAGAGAGTGTAGAGAGTGTGGGGAGATTGTGTAGAGATTGTAGAGAGTGTAGAGCGATGGTGTAGAGAGTGTAGAGAGAATAGAGAGATGGTGTAGAGAGTGTAGAGAGATGGTGTAGAGAGTGTATGAGTGTGGTGAGATGGTGTAGAGAGTGTAGAGTGATGGTGTAGAGTGTGTTTGGGTGTGGAGAGATGGTCTAGAGCAGGGGTGTCAAACATACGGCCCGCGGGCCGGAACCGGCCCCCAAGGAGGTTCGATCAGGCCCGCAGGATAATTTGAAAGTGGAAAAAATGCATAAAAGACATGGAATTAATTTTTTTTTTTTTTAAAGACAAGCCGCATCACTGAGACAGACTGAAAACAGCAGACGGTATCAATGCGCCATCTGCTGCTTGTTACGACGTTGTTAAGATTGTTAATGTCTCTACCTCTCCACTACACCCTCATTAGCCAAAATGTCGTTATCCAAACGGAGAAAAGTAGATAAGGAGTGTAGAATTTTCAAAGAAAAATGGACCACGTCCTATTTATTTACAGAGATGCACGGAAAACCTTTGTGCTTGGTGTGTTTGCAACAAGTTTCGGTATTGAAGGAATATAATATTCGACGCCACTACGAGACTCATCACAGCGAAAAATATGACGGCTTGCAAGGACAACTGAGAAGAGATAAGATTAACGAATTGCTGGCGGGTCTGAGGAAACAGCAGTCAACTTTCATCCAGAGCCGAGAAGTCAGTGAAGCAGCGGTAAAAGCCAGCTACCTAATTGCTAGCGAAATAGCATTAGCATCGAAGCCGTATTCCGACGGTGACTTTGTTAAACGATGCATGATGAAGGCGGCTGAACTTGTATGTCCCAAGAAGCGACAAGCTTTTGCCAATATTAGCATGACGAGGAATACTATAGCAGAGAGGATTTCGGAACTATCGGCAGATTTAGACAGTCAATTGAAACAGAGAGTCAAGTCATTTATTGCATTTTCCGTGGCAATTGACGAGAGCACTGACATCACAGACGTGGCCCAACTGGCCATATTTATTAGAGGAGTTGATGAGACATTGACTGTTACTGAAGAGTTTCTTGAGTTGGTGCCAATGATGGACACCACAACAGGCGAGGACATTTTCGGCTCTGTCCTTGCTGCATTGGACAGAGTTGGAGTGGACTGGTCCCGCGCTGTCAGCCTGGCTACAGACGGCGCGCCATCCATGGTCGGAAAGAAAGCAGGTGTCGCGACAAAGTTCAAAGACAAAGTACAAGCCCTTAATGGAGGAGATCGTTTCTGGACATTTCACTGTATTTTGCACCAGGAGGCATTGTGTTGCAAGTCGCTGAAAATGGACCACGTCATGGAGGTGGTTGTTCGCACTGTAAATTTCATCCGGTCCAGAGGTCTGAACCATCGTCAGTTTGACAAACTTCTCAGCGACAGCAACATTACCCACAGCCTGCCATACCACACTGAAGTGAGATGGTTAAGCCGAGGCGCTGTGCTGAGGCATTTCTTTGATCTACGAGAGGAAATCGGACAGTTCATGGAGAAAAAGGAAAACCGGTGTTGGAATTACAATCTCAGGAATGGCTACGGGACCTTGCATTCTTGGTTGATATTACTGAACACTTGAACAATCTGAACAAAATGTTGCAAGGCCGCAAAAAAGTTGTCACACAGTTTTCTGACAACATACATGCATTTAAGTTGAAGCTGACTTTGTGGGAGATGCAACTGGCAAATGGCAACCCTGCTCATTTCCCCTGTCTGAGAGATGTGTGTGTGACCAGACCTGATGCGGACATGAAACGGTACAAAGACAAAATTGCAGGACTACTGCGGGAGTTTGAGAAACGTTTTCAGGTATTTGGTGAACTTGAGACAGAATTTTCAGTTTTTCGCTCACCTTTCACAGTTAAAGCTTCTGATCTGCCGGTCGAAATTCAGCTAGAGATAATTGATTTGCAGTGTGATGCAGATTTGAAGGGCAAATTTGCCTCTGTAGGTCTGGACAGATTTTATCAGTATCTACTACCAGGGTACCCCAAATTAACAGCCCTGGCTGCTAAAAGTTTGTGCATGTTTGGGACAACCTACCTTTGTGAACAAATTTTCTCAGTGATGAATATCAATAAAACAAAAATGCGTTCAAGGCTCACAAACAAGCACTTAAATGACATTCTGAAAGTGACAGCTAGTCAGGACATGACACCTGGTGTTGATGCACTTGTACAGGCCAAAAGATGCCAAGTTTCAGGTACAAATACAAGTCCAGACTAGACTAACACCTTTAAAATGCTGCCTTAGATACTGTTTGCATTGAAAGAATACAGCTCTGTGAAGATGAATCCTTACTGTGGTGATTTAAAAAATGTGCACTTTAATGCTAGTCAGCAGCTTCAAAACAAAAGTTGTGTGATGGAATTCTACTGTTCATACAACTCCATAAATGTTCAGTATGTATTGTATGTGTATGTATGTTTCATGTATGAAGTTTACAGATTTACAGGACAGGCGAACACTTTCTTCATTACACATTTAAAATCACTCTCCTTAGTTTGTAAGGTGTACGCAGGGATTACATTTAGATTTTATATGCGTATGTGTAAGTGGTTTAAAAATTCCTTTCTTTAAAAGTCTCATTTAATCTTAAAGTGCATTACTATATTTTTCAGTACCAATTAAAGTTTTGTGCCTTTGTACAATCAGTGGGATCAGTTGCAATGCATATTTGTGAATGATAAAAGTAAATTGCACATTTGTCTAAGGAAATATGAGGTGTTTCATGAAATGTTTTGTAAAAGGATAGTTCATTAAATTTCAATATTTTCCTAATGTTCTTGTGCTTCTTTACACCAAAACAAAGGAAAGACATGATATTTTGGTTATTTATAGCAGAGTATGGTATAATTTTAATGGTCCGGCCCACTTGACATCTCCCTAGGCCGTATGTGGCCCACGATGCAAAATGAGTTTGACACCCCTGGTCTAGAGAGTGTAGAGAAATGGTGCAGAGAGTGTAGAGAGTGTAGAGAGATGGTGTAGAGATTGTAGAGAGTGTAGAGAGATGGTGTAGAGAGTGTAGAGAGTGTAGAGAGATGGTGTAGAGAGTGTAGAGAGAATAGAGAGATGGTGTAGAGAGTGTAGAGCAATGGTGTAGAGAGTGTATGAGTGTGGAGAGATGGTGTAGAGAGTGTAGAGAGATGGTGCAAAGAGTGTATGATTGTGGAGAGATGCTGTAGAGAGTGTATGAGTGTAGAGAGATGGTGTAGAGAGTGTATGAGTGAGGAGAGATGATGTAGAGAATGTATGAGTGTAGAGATTGTGTAGAGAGTGTATGAGTGTAGAGAGATGGTGTAGAGAGTGCATTAGTGTAGAGAGATGGTGTAGAGAGTGTATGAGTGTAGAGAGATGCTGTAGAGAGTGTAAGAGTGTAGAGAGATGATGTAGAGAGTGTATGAGTGTAGAGAGATGGTGTAGAGAGTGTATTAGTGTAGAGAGATGGTGTTGAGAGTGCATTAGTGTAGAGAGATGGTGTAGAGAGTGTATGAGTGTAGAGAGATGCTGTAGAGAGTGTATGAGTTTAGAGAGATGGTGTAGAGTGTATGAGTGTAGAGAGATGCTGTAGAGAGTGTATGAGTGTAGAGAGATGGTATAGAGAGTGTATGAGTGTAGAGAGATGGTGTAGAGAGTGTATGAGTGTAGAGAGTGTGGGGAGATGGTGTAGAGATTGTAGAGAGTTTTAGAGAGATGGTGTAGAGAGTGTAGAGAGAATAGAGAGATGTTGTAGAGAGTGTAGAGAGATGGTGTAGAGAGTGTATGAGTGTGGCGAGATGGTGTAGAGAGTGTAGAGAGTGTAGAGAGATGGTGTAGATAGTGTAGAGAGTATAGAGAGATGGTGTAGAGAGTGTAGAGCGATGGTGTAGAGAGTGTATGAGTGTGGAGAGATGGTGTAGAGAGTGTAGAGCAATGGTGTAGAGAGTGTATGAGTGTGGAGAGATGGTGTAGAGAGTGTAGAGAGATGGTGCAAAGAGTGTATGATTGTGGAGAGATGCTGTAGAGAGTGTATGAGTGTAGAGATATGGTGTAGAGAGTGTATGAGTGAGGAGAGATGATGTAGAGAGTGTATGAGTGTAGAGTGTATGAGTGAGGAGAGATGATGTAGAGAGTGTATGAGTGTAGAGAGATAGTGTAGAGAGTGTATGAGTGTAGAGAGATGGTGTAGAGAGCGTTTGGGTGTGGAGAGATGGTGTAGAGAGTGTAGAGAGATGGTGCAGAGAGTGTAGAGAGTGTAGAGAGATGGTGTAGAGAGTGTAGAGAGATGGTGTAGAGAGTGTAGAGAGAATAGAGAGATGGTGTAGAGAGTGTAGAGCGATGGTGTAGAGAGTGTATGAGTGTGGAGAGATGGTGTAGAGAGTGTAGAGAGATGGTGCAAAGAGTGTATGAGTGTGGAGAGATGGTGTAGAGAGTGTATGAGTGAGGAGAGATGATGTAGAGAGTGTATGAGTGTAGAGAGATGGTGTAGAGAGTGTATGAGTGTAGAGAGATGGTGTAGAGAGTGTATGAGTGTGGAGAGATGGTGTAGTGAGTGTATGAGTGTGGAGAGATGGTGTAGAGAGTGTATGAGTGTGGAGAGATGGTATAGAGAGTGTATGAGTGTGGAGAGATTGCGTAGAGAGTGTATGAGTGTAGAGAGATGCTGTAGCGAGTGTATGAGTGTCGAGAGATGGTGTAGAGAGTGTATGAGTGTGGAGAGATGGTTTCGAGAGTGTATGAGTGTGGAGAGATGGTGTAGAGAGTGTATTAGTGTAGAGAAATTATTTAGAGAGTGTATGAGTGTAGAGAGTATGGGGAGATGGTGGAGAGAGTGTAGAGACTGTAGAGAGATGGTGTAGAGAGTGTATGAGTGTAGAGAGTTGGTGTAGAGAGTGTATGAGTGTAGAGAGATGCTGTAGAGAGTGTATGAGTGTAGAGAGATGCTGTAGAGAGTGTATGAGTGTAGAGAGATGCTGTAGAGAGTGTATGAGTGTAGAGAGATGGTGTAGAGAGTGTATAAGTGTAGAGAGATGCTGTAGAGAGTGTATGGGTGTAGAGAGATGCTGTAGAGAGTGTATGAGTGTAGAGAGATGCTGTTGAGAGTGTATGAGTGTAGAGAGTGTGGGGAGATGGTGTAGAGATTGTAGAGAGTGTAGATAGATGGTGTAGAGAGTGTATGAGTGTGGCGAGATGGTGTAGAGAGTGTAGAGAGTGTAGAGAGATGGTGTATAGAGTGTATGAGTGTAGAGAGATGCTGTAGAGAGTATATTAGTGTAGAGATGCTGTAGAGAGTGTATGAGTGTAGAGAGATGCTGTAGAGAGTCTATGAGTGTAGAGAGATGGTGTAGAGAGTGTATTAGTGTAGAGAGATGCTGTAGAGAGTGTATGAGTGTAGAGAGATGCTGTAGAGAGTGTATGAGTGTAGAGAGATGGTGTAGAGAGTGCATTAGTGTAGAGAGATGGTGTAGAGAGTGTATGAGTGTAGAGAGATGCTGTAGCGAGTGTATGAGTGTCGAGAGATGGTGTAGAGAGTGTATGAGTGTGGAGAGATGGTGTAGAGAGTGTATGAGTGTGGAGAGATGGTGTAGAGAGTGTATTAGTGTAGAGAAATTATTTAGAGAGTGTATGAGTGTAGAGAGTATGGGGAGATGGTGGAGAGAGTGTAGAGACTGTAGAGAGATGGTGTAGAGAGTGTATGAGTGTAGAGAGTTGGTGTAGAGAGTGTATGAGTGTAGAGAGTTGGTGTAGAGAGTGTATGAGTGTAGAGAGATGCTGTAGAGAGTGTATGAGTGTAGAGAGATGCTGTAGAGAGTGTATGAGTGTAGAGAGATGGTGTAGAGAGTGTTTAAGTGTAGAGAGATGCTGTAGAGAGTGTATGGGTGTAGAGAGATGCTGTAGAGAGTGTATGAGTGTAGAGAGATGCTGTTGAGAGTGTATGAGTGTAGAGAGTGTGGGGAGATGGTGTAGAGATTGTAGAGAGTGTAGATAGATGGTGTAGAGAGTGTATGAGTGTGGCGAGATGGTGTAGAGAGTGTAGAGAGTGTAGAGAGATGGTGTATAGAGTGTATGAGTGTAGAGAGATGCTGTAGAGAGTATATTAGTGTAGAGAGATGCTGTAGAGAGTGTATGAGTGTAGAGAGATGCTGTAGAGAGTCTATGAGTGTAGAGAGATGGTGTAGAGAGTGTATTAGTGTAGAGAGATGCTGTAGAGAGTGTATGAGTGTAGAGAGATGCTGTAGAGAGTGTATGAGTGTAGAGAGATGGTGTAGAGAGTGCATTAGTGTAGAGAGATGGTGTAGAGAGTGTATGAGTGTAGAGAGATGCTGTAGAGAGTGTAAGAGTGTAGAGAGATGATGTAGAGAGTGTATGAGTGTAGAGAGATGGTGTAGAGTGTATGAGTGTAGAGAGATGCTGTAGAGAGTGTATGAGTGTAGAGAGATGGTATAGAGAGTGTATGAGTGTAGAGAGATGGTGTAGAGAGTGTATGAGTGTAGAGAGATGGTGTAGAGAGTGCATTAGTGTAGAGAGATGCTGTAGAGAGTGTATGAGTGTAGAGAGATGCTGTAGAGAGTGTATGAGTGTAGAGAGATGGTGTAGAGAGTGCATTAGTGTAGAGAGATGGTGTAGAGAGTGTATGAGTGTAGAGAGATGCTGTAGAGAGTGTAAGAGTGTAGAGAGATGATGTAGAGAGTGTATGAGTGTAGAGAGATGGTGTAGAGTGTATGAGTGTAGAGAGATGGTGTAGAGTGTATGAGTGTAGAGAGATGCTGTAGAGAGTGTATGAGTGTAGAGAGATTGTGTAGAGAGTGTATGAGTGTAGAGAGATGCTGTAGAGACTGTATGAGTGTAGAGAGATGGTGTAGAGAGTGTATGAGTGTAGAGTGTGTAGAGAGATGGTGTAGAGAGTGTATGAGTGTGGTGAGATGGTGTAGAGAGTGTAGAGAGATGGTGTATAGAGTGTAGAGAGATGGTGTAGAGAGTGTTTGGGTGTGGAGAGATGGTGTAGAGAGTGTAGAGAGATGGTGCAGAGAGTGTAGAGAGTGTAGAGAGATGGTGTAGAGAGTGTAGAGAGTGTAGAGAGATGGTGTAGAGAGTGTAGAGAGAATAGAGAGATGGTGTAGAGAGTGTAGAGCGATGGTGTAGAGAGTGTATGAGTGTGGAGAGATGGTGTAGAGAGTGTAGAGAGATGGTGCAAAGAGTGTATGAGTGTGGAGAGATGGTGTAGAGAGTGTATGAGTGAGGAGAGATGATGTAGAGAGTGTATGAGTGTAGAGAGATGGTGTAGAGAGTGTATGAGTGTAGAGAGATGGTGTAGAGAGTGTATGAGTGTGGAGAGATGGTGTAGTGAGTGTATGAGTGTGGAGAGATGGTGTAGAGAGTGTATGAGTGTGGAGAGATGGTGTAGAGAGTGTATGAGTGTGGAGAGATGGTGTAGAGAGTGTATGAGTGTAGAGAGATGCTGTAGCGAGTGTATGAGTGTGGAGAGATGGTGTAGAGAGTGTATGAGTGTGGAGAGATGGTGTAGAGAGTGTATGAGTGTGGAGAGATGGTGTAGAGAGTGTATGAGTGTGGAGAGATGGTGTAGAGAGTGTATGAGTGTGGAGAGATGGTGTAGAGAGTGTATGAGTGTAGAGAGATGGTGTAGAGAGTGTATGAGTGTGGAGAGATGGTGTAGTGAGTGTATGAGTGTGGAGAGATGGTGTAGAGAGTGTATGAGTGTGGAGAGATGGTGTAGAGAGTGTATGAGTGTGGAGAGATGGTGTAGAGAGTGTATGAGTGTAGAGAGATGCTGTAGCGAGTGTATGAGTGTGGAGAGATGGTGTAGAGAGTGTATGAGTGTGGAGAGATGGTGTAGAGAGTCTATGAGTGTAGAGAGATGCTGTAGCGAGTGTATGAGTGTGGAGAGATGGTGTAGAGAGTGTATGTGTGTGGAGAGATGGTGTAGAGTGTATGAGTGTAGAGAGATGGTGTAGAGTGTATGAGTGTAGAGAGATGCTGTAGAGAGTGTATGAGTGTAGAGAGATTGTGTAGAGAGTGTATGAGTGTAGAGAGATGGTGTAGAGAGTGCATTAGTGTAGAGAGATTGTGTAGAGAGTGTATGAGTGTAGAGAGATGCTGTAGAGAGTGTAAGAGTGTAGAGAGATGATGTAGAGAGTGTATGAGTGTAGAGAGATGGTGTAGAGAGTGTATTAGTGTAGAGAGATGGTGTTGAGAGTGCATTAGTGTAGAGAGATGGTGTAGAGAGTGTATGAGTGTAGAGAGATGCTGTAGAGAGTGTATGAGTTTAGAGAGATGGTGTAGAGTGTATGAGTGTAGAGAGATGGTGTAGAGAGTGTATGAGTGTAGAGAGTGTGGGGAGATGGTGTAGAGATTGTAGAGAGTTGTAGAGAGATGGTGTAGAGAGTGTAGAGAGAATAGAGAGATGTAGAGAGTGTAGAGAGATGGTGTAGAGAGTGTATGAGTGTGGCGAGATGGTGTAGAGAGTGTAGAGAGATGGTGTATAGAGTGTAGAGAGATGGTGTAGATAGTGTAGAGAGTGTAGATAGATGGTGTAGAGAGTGTAGAGAGAATAGAGAGATGCTGGAGAGAGTGTATGAGTGTAGAGAGATGGTGTAGAGAGTGTATTAGTGTAGAGAGATGGTGTAGAGAGTGTATGAGTGTAGAGAGATGCTGTAGAGAGTGTATGAGTTTAGAGAGATGGTGTAGAGAGTGTATGAGTGTAGAGAGATGCTGTAGAGAGTGTATGAGTGTAGAGAGATGGTGTACAGAGTGTATGAGTGTGGAGAGATGGTGCAAAGAGTGTAGAGAGAATAGAGATGGTGTATAGAGTGTAGAGCAATGGTGTAGAGAGTGTATGAGTGTGGAGAGATGGTGTAGAGAGTGTAGAGAGATGGTGCAAAGAGTGTATGATTGTGGAGAGATGCTGTAGAGAGTGTATGAGTGAGGAGAGATGATGTAGAGAGTGTATGAGTGTAGAGAGATGGTGTAGAGAGTGTAGAGAGATGGTGTAGAGAGTGTATGAGTGTGGTGAGATAGTGTAGAGAGTGTAGAGAGATGGTGTATAGAGTGTAGAGAGATGGTGTAGAGAGTGTTTGGGTGTGGAGAGATGGTGTAGAGAGTGTAGAGAGATGGTGCAGAGAGTGTAGAGAGATGGTGTAGAGAGTGTAGAGAGTGTAGAGAGATGGTGTAGAGAGTGTAGAGAGAATAGAGATGGTGTAGAGAGTGTAGAGCGATGGTGTAGAGAGTGTATGAGTGTGGAGAGATGGTGTAGAGAGTGTAGAGATGGTGCAAAGAGTGTATGAGTGTGGAGAGATGGTGTAGAGAGTGTATGAGTGAGGAGAGATGATGTAGAGAGTGTATGAGTGTAGAGAGATGGTGTAGAGAGTGTATGAGTGTAGAGAGATGGTGTAGAGAGTGTATGAGTGTGGAGAGATGGTGTAGTGAGTGTATGAGTGTGGAGATATGGTGTAGAGAGTGTATGAGTGTGGAGAGATGGTGTAGAGAGTGTATGAGTGTGGAGAGATGGCGTAGAGAGTGTATGAGTGTAGAGAGATGCTGTAGCGAGTGTATGAGTGTCGAGAGATGGTGTAGAGAGTGTATGAGTGTGGAGAGATGGTGTAGAGAGTGTATGAGTGTGGAGAGATGGTGTAGAGAGTGTATTAGTGTAGAGAAATTATTTAGAGAGTGTATGAGTGTAGAGAGTATGGGGAGATGGTGGAGAGAGTGTAGAGACTGTAGAGAGATGGTGTAGAGAGTGTATGAGTTTAGAGAGTTGGTGTAGAGAGTGTATGAGTGTAGAGAGATGCTGTAGAGAGTGTATGAGTGTAGAGAGATGCTGTAGAGAGTGTATGAGTGTAGAGAGATGCTGTAGAGAGTGTATGAGTGTAGAGAGATGGTGTAGAGAGTGTATTAGTGTAGAGAGATGCTGTAGAGAGTGTATGAGTGTAGAGAGATGCTGTAGAGAGTCTATGAGTGTAGAGTTATGCTGTTGAGAGTGTATGAGTGTAGAGAGTGTGGGGAGATGGTGTAGAGATTGTAGAGAGTGTAGATAGATGGTGTAGAGAGTGTATGAGTGTGGCGAGATGGTGTAGAGAGTGTAGAGAGTGTAGAGAGATGGTGTATAGAGTGTATGAGTGTAGAGAGATGGTGTACAGAGTGTATGAGTGTAGAGAGATGGTGTAGAGAGTGTAGAGAGTGTAGAGAGAATAGAGAGATGGTGTATAGAGTGTAGAGAGTGTAGAGAGATGCTGTAGAGAGTGTATGAGTGTAGAGAGATGGTGTACAGAGTGTATGAGTGTAGAGAGATGGTGTAGAGAGTGTAGAGAGTGTAGAGAGATGGTGTAGAGAGTGTAGAGAGAATAGAGAGATGGTGTATAGAGTGTAGAGCAATGGTGTAGAGAGTGTATGAGTGTGGAGAGATGGTGTAGAGAGTGTAGAGAGATGGTGCAAAGAGTGTATGATTGTGGAGAGATGCTGTAGAGAGTGTATGAGTGAGGAGAGATGATGTAGAGAGTGTATGAGTGTAGAGAGATGGTGTAGAGAGTGTAGAGAGATGGTGTAGAGAGTGTATGAGTGTGGTGAGATAGTGTAGAGAGTGTAGAGAGATGGTGTATAGAGTGTAGAGATGGTGTAGAGAGTGTTTGGGTGTGGAGAGATGGTGTAGAGAGTGTAGAGAGATGGTGCAGAGAGTGTAGAGAGTGTAGAGAGATGGTGTAGAGAGTGTAGAGAGTGTAGAGAGTGTAGAGATGGTGTAGAGAGTGTAGAGAGAATAGAGAGATGGTGTAGAGAGTGTAGAGCGATGGTGTAGAGAGTGTATGAGTGTGGAGAGATGGTGTAGAGAGTGTAGAGAGATGGTGCAAAGAGTGTATGAGTGTGGAGAGATGGTGTAGAGAGTGTATGAGTGAGGAGAGATGATGTAGAGAGTGTATGAGTGTAGAGAGATGGTGTAGAGAGTGTATGAGTGTAGAGAGATGGTGTAGAGAGTGTATGAGTGTGGAGAGATGGTGTAGTGAGTGTATGAGTGTGGAGATATGGTGTAGAGAGTGTATGAGTGTGGAGAGATGGTGTAGAGAGTGTATGAGTGTGGAGAGATGGCGTAGAGAGTGTATGAGTGTAGAGAGATGCTGTAGCGAGTGTATGAGTGTCGAGAGATGGTGTAGAGAGTGTATGAGTGTGGAGAGATGGTTTCGAGAGTGTATGAGTGTGGAGAGATGGTGTAGAGAGTGTATTAGTGTAGAGAAATTATTTAGAGAGTGTATGAGTGTAGAGAGTATGGGGAGATGGTGGAGAGAGTGTAGAGACTGTAGAGAGATGGTGTAGAGAGTGTATGAGTGTAGAGAGTTGGTGTAGAGAGTGTATGAGTGTAGAGAGATGCTGTAGAGAGTGTATGAGTGTAGAGAGATGCTGTAGAGAGTGTATGAGTGTAGAGAGATGGTGTAGAGAGTGTTTAAGTGTAGAGAGATGCTGTAGAGAGTGTATGGGTGTAGAGAGATGCTGTAGAGACTGTATGAGTGTAGAGAGATGCTGTAGAGAGTCTATGAGTGTAGAGTTATGCTGTTGAGAGTGTATGAGTGTAGAGAGTGTGGGGAGATGGTGTAGAGATTGTAGAGAGTGTAGATAGATGGTGTAGAGAGTGTATGAGTGTGGCGAGATGGTGTAGAGAGTGTAGAGAGTGTAGAGAGATGGTGTATAGAGTGTATGAGTGTAGAGAGATGCTGTAGAGAGTATATTAGTGTAGAGAGATGCTGTAGAGAGTGTATGAGTGTAGAGAGATGCTGTAGAGAGTCTATGAGTGTAGAGAGATGGTGTAGAGAGTGTATTAGTGTAGAGATGCTGTAGAGAGTGTATGAGTGTAGAGAGATGCTGTAGAGAGTGTATGAGTGTAGAGAGATGGTGTAGAGAGTGCATTAGTGTAGAGAGATGGTGTAGAGAGTGTATGAGTGTAGAGAGATGGTGTAGAGAGTGTAGAGAGTGTAGAGAGATGGTGTAGAGAGTGTGGAGAGAATAGAGATGGTGTAGAGAGTGTAGAGCAATGGTGTAGAGAGTGTATGAGTGTGGAGAGATGGTGTAGAGAGTGTAGAGAGATGGTGCAAAGAGTGTATGATTGTGGAGAGATGCTGTAGAGAGTGTATGAGTGTAGAGATATGGTGTAGAGAGTGTATGAGTGAGGAGAGATGATGTAGAGAGTGTATGAGTGTAGAGAGATGGTGTAGAGAGTGTAGAGAGATGGTGTAGAGAGTGTATGAGTGTGGTGAGATAGTGTAGAGAGTGTAGAGAGATGGTGTATAGAGTGTAGAGAGATGGTGTAGAGAGTGTTTGGGTGTGGAGAGATGGTGTAGAGAGTGTAGAGAGATGGTGCAGAGAGTGTAGAGAGTGTAGAGAGATGGTGTAGAGAGTGTAGAGAGATGGTGTAGAGAGTGTAGAGAGAATAGAGAGATGCTGGAGAGAGTGTATGAGTGTAGAGAGATGGTGTAGAGAGTGTATTAGTGTAGAGAGATGCTGTAGAGAGTGTATGAGTTTAGAGAGATGGTGTAGAGAGTGTATGAGTGTAGAGAGATGCTGTAGAGAGTTTATGAGTGTAGAGAGATGGTGTAGAGAGTGTATGAGTGTAGAGAGATGGTGTAGAGAGTGCATTAGTGTAGAGAGATGCTGTAGAGACTGTATGAGTGTAGAGAGATGGTGTAGAGAGTGTATGAGTGTAGAGTGTGTAGAGAGATGGTGTAGAGAGTGTATGAGTGTGGTGAGATGGTGTAGAGAGTGTAGAGAGATGGTGTATAGAGTGTAGAGAGATGGTGTAGAGAGTGTTTGGGTGTGAAGAGATGGTGTAGAGAGTGTAGAGAGATGGTGCAGAGAGTGTAGAGAGTGTAGAGAGATGGTGTAGAGAGTGTAGAGAGTGTAGAGAGATGGTGTAGAGAGTGTAGAGAGAATAGAGAGATGGTGTAGAGAGTGTAGAGCGATGGTGTAGAGAGTGTATGAGTGTGGAGAGATGGTGTAGAGAGTGTAGAGAGATGGTGCAAAGAGTGTATGAGTGTGGAGAGATGGTGTAGAGTGTATGAGTGAGGAGAGATGATGTAGAGAGTGTATGAGTGTAGAGAGATGGTGTAGAGAGTGTATGAGTGTAGAGAGATGGTGCAAAGAGTGTATGAGTGTGGAGAGATGGTGTAGAGTGTATGAGTGAGGAGAGATGATGTAGAGAGTGTATGAGTGTAGAGAGATCGTGTAGAGAGTGTATGAGTGTAGAGAGATGGTGTAGAGTGTATGAGTGAGGAGAGATGATGTAGAGAGTGTATGAGTGTAGAGAGATAGTGTAGAGAGTGTATGAGTGTAGAGAGATGGTGTAGAGAGTGTATGAGTGTGGAGAGATGGTGTAGAGAGTGTATGAGTGTAGAGAGATGCTGTAGCGAGTGTATGAGTGTGGAGAGATGGTGTAGAGAGTGTATGAGTGTGGAGAGATGGTGTAGAGAGTGTAGAGAGATGGTGTAGAGAGTGTATGAGTGTGGAGAGATGGTGTAGAGAGTGTAGAGAGATGGTGCAAAGAGTGTATGAGTGTGGAGAGATGGTGTAGAGTGTATGAGTGAGGAGAGATGATGTAGAGAGTGTATGAGTGTAGAGAGATTGTGTAGAGAGTGTATGAGTGTAGAGAGATGGTGTAGAGTGTATGAGTGAGGAGAGATGATGTAGAGAGTGTATGAGTGTAGAGAGATGGTGTAGAGAGTGTATGAGTGTAGAGAGATGGTGTAGAGAGTGTATGAGTGTGGAGAGATGGTGTAGAGAGTCTATGAGTGTAGAGAGATGCTGTAGCGAGTGTATGAGTGTGGAGAGATGGTGTAGAGAGTGTATGTGTGTGGAGAGATGGTGTAGAGAGTGTATGAGTGTGGAGAGATGGTGTAGAGAGTGTATTAGTGTAGAGAGATGATTTAGAGAGTGTATGAGTGTAGAGAGCATGGGGAGATGGTGGAGAGAGTGTAGCGACTGTAGAGAGATGGTGTAGAGAGTGTATGAGTGTAGAGAGTTGGTGTAGAGAGTGTATGAGTGTAGAGAGATGCTGTAGAGAGTGTATGAGTGTAGAGAGATGGTGTAGAGAGTGTATGAGTGTAGAGAGATGGCGTAGAGAGTGTAGAGAGATGGTGTAGAGAGTGTTTGGGTGTGGAGAGATGGTGTAGAGAGTGTAGAGAGATGGTGCAGAGAGTGTAGAGAGTGTAGAGAGATGGTGTAGAGAGTGTAGAGAGTATAGAGAGATGGTGTAGAGAGTGTAGAGAGATTGTGTAGAGAGTGTATGAGTGTGGAGAGATGGTGTAGAGAGTGTAGAGAGATGGTGTAGAGAGTGTATGAGTGTAGAGAGATGGTGTAGAGAGTGTATGAGTGTAGAGACTGTAGAGAGATGGTGTAGAGAGTGTATGAGTGTAGAGAGATGCTGTAGAGAGTGTATGAGTGTAGAGAGATGGTGGAGAGAGTGTATGAGTGTGGAGAGATGGTGTAGTGAGTGTATGAGTTTGGAGAGATGGTGTAGAGAGTGTATGAGTGTGGAGAGATGGTGTAGAGAGTGTATGAGTGTGGAGAGATGGTGTAGAGAGTGTATGAGTGTAGAGAGATGCTGTAGCGAGTGTATGAGTGTGGAGAGATGGTGTAGAGAGTATATGAGTGTGGAGAGATGGTGTAGAGAGTGTATGAGTGTGGAGAGATGGTGTAGAGAGTGTATTAGTGTAGAGAGATGATTTAGAGAGTGTAGAGAGATGGTGTAGTGAGTGTATGAGTGTGGAGAGATGCTGTAGAGAGTGTATGAGTGTAGAGAGATGCTGTTGCGAGTGTATGAGTGTAGAGAGTTGGTGTAGAGAGTGTATGAGTTTAGAGAGATGCTGTAGAGAGTATGAGTGTAGAGAAATGGTGTAGAGAGTGTATGAGTGTAGAGAGTATGGGGAGATGGTGTAGAGAGTGTATGAGTGTAGAGAGATGGTGTAGAGAGTGTATGAGTGTAGAGAGATGGCGTAGAGAGTGTAGAGAGATGGTGTAGAGAGTGTTTGGGTGTGGAGAGATGGTGTAGAGAGTGTAGAGAGATGGTGCAGAGAGTGTAGAGAGTGTAGAGAGATGGTGTAGAGAGTGTAGAGAGTGTAGAGAGATGGTGTAGAGAGTGTAGAGAGTATAGAGAGATGGTGTAGAGAGTGTAGAGAGATGGTGTAGAGAGTGTAGAGAGATGGTGTAGAGATTGTATGAGTGTAGAGAAATGCTGTAGAGAGTGTATGAGTGTAGGGACTGTAGAGAGATGGTGTAGAGAGTGTATGAGTGTAGAGAGATGGTGTAGAGAGTGTATGAGTGTGGAGAGATGGTGTAGTGAGTGTATGAGTGTGAAGAGATGGTGTAGAGAGCGTATGAGTGTGGAGAGTTGGTGTAGAGAGTGTATGAGTGTGGAGAGATGGTGTAGAGAGTGTATGAGTGTGGAGAGATGGTGTAGAGAGTGTATGAGTGTGGAGAGATGGTGTAGAGAGTGTATGTGTGTGGAGAGATGGTGTAGAGAGTGTATGAGTGTGGAGAGCTGGTGTAGAGAGTGTATGAGTGTGGAGAGCTGGTGTAGAGAGTGTATGTGTGTGGAGAGATGGTGTAGAGAGTGTATGAGTGTAGAGAGATGGTGTAGAGAGTGTATGTGTGTGGAGAGATGGTGTAGAGAGATGGTGTAGAGAGTGTATGTGTGTGGAGAGATGGTGTAGAGAGTGTATGTGTGTGGAGAGATGGTGTAGAGAGATGGTGTAGAGAGTGTATGAGTGTGGATAGATGGTGTAGAGAGTGTATGTGTGTGGAGAGATGGTGTAGAGAGATGGTGTAGAGAGTGTATGAGTGTAGAGAGATGGTGTAGAGAGTGTATGTGTGTGGAGAGATGGTGTAGAGAGTGTATGTGTGTGGAGAGATGGTGTAGAGAGTGTATGTGTGTGGAGAGATGGTGTAGAGAGTGTATGTGTGTGGAGAGATGGTGTAGTGAGTGTATGTGTGTGGAGAGATGGTGTAGAGAGTGTATGAGTGTGGAGAGATGGTGTAGAGAGTGTAGTGAGTGTATGAGTGTGGAGAGATGGTGTAGAGAGTGTATGAGTGTGGAGAGATGGTGTAGAGAGTGTATGTGTGTGGAGAGATGGTGTAGAGAGTGTATGTGTGTGGAGAGATGGTGTAGTGAGTGTATGTGTGTGGAGAGATGGTGTAGAGAGTGTATGAGTGTGGAGAGATGGTGTAGAGAGTGTATGAGTGTGGAGAGATGGTGTAGTGAGTGTATGAGTGTGGAGAGATGGTGTAGAGAGTGTATGAGTGTGGAGAGATGGTGTAGAGAGTGTATGAGTGTGGAGAGATGGTGTAGAGAGTGTATGAGTGTAGAGAGATGGTGTAGTGAGTGTATGTGTGTGGAGAGATGGTGTAGAGAGTGTATGAGTGTGGAGAGATGGTGTAGAGAGTGTATGTGTGTGGAGAGATGGTGTAGAGAGATGGTGTAGAGAGTGTATGAGTGTGGATAGATGGTGTAGAGAGTGTATGTGTGTGGAGAGATGGTGTAGAGAGTGTATGTGTGTGGAGAGATGGTGTAGAGAGATGGTGTAGAGAGTGTATGAGTGTGGATAGATGGTGTAGAGAGTGTATGTGTGTGGAGAGATGGTGTAGAGAGTGTATGAGTGTGGAGAGATGGTGTAGAGAGTGTATGAGTGTGGAGAGATGGTGTAGAGAGTGTATGAGTGTGGAGAGATGGTGTAGAGAGTGTATGTGTGTGGAGAGATGGTGTAGAGAGTGTATGAGTGTGGAGAGATGGTGTAGAGAGTGTATGAGTGTAGAGAGATGGTGTAGAGAGTGTATGTGTGTGGAGAGATGGTGTAGAGAGATGGTGTAGAGAGTGTATGAGTGTGGATAGATGGTGTAGAGAGTGTATGAGTGTAGAGAGATGGTGTAGAGAGTGTATGTGTGTGGAGAGATGGTGTAGAGAGTGTATGAGTGTGGAGAGATGGTGTAGAGAGTGTATGTGTGTGGAGAGATGGTGTAGAGAGTGTATGAGTGTAGAGAGATGGTGTAGTGAGTGTATGTGTGTGGAGAGATGGTGTAGTGAGTGTATGTGTGTGGAGAGATGGTGTAGAGAGTGTATGAGTGTGGATAGATGGTGTAGAGAGTGTATGAGTGTAGAGAGATGGTGTGTTTGACTGTTTATTTAAACTGACATTGTGTGTGAACAGTTCGAGTGCAGCTGCAGCAGTCGGCTGCTCCATTTACTGATCTGGTTCATATTCTTTTTCTTCACTGCTTTTTCTTGACTTTGTTTTTCAGCCTAATGGATCCAATTGGAACAACACTACAAGGCGAAGGCTCAATGAATCCAATCTTCATGTGTACCTGTTTCTCTCTCATGCTACTGCAATCGTTTTGACGAACAAACTAAGTATTATGACACACACTGTTTGCATGCATGACTGATCAAACCTCAGCGGGATAGAGTGAGTGTGACTGTCATAGTGGGACTGTCATAGTGACTGTCATAATGTGACTGTTCATCTCTAAGAGTCTAATTGGTTTACAACAGAAGGAGCCAGGGTGTGGATTCGTTTCTATGCCTGCATCGTGTGTGTGCGTGCGTGTGTGATTGTACCAGACGTGGGTAACAAAATGTGTGAGTTGTTGACGGCTGTTACCTTCTCCATG
Source organism: Oncorhynchus keta (assembly GCF_023373465.1). Taxonomy (NCBI): domain Eukaryota; kingdom Metazoa; phylum Chordata; class Actinopteri; order Salmoniformes; family Salmonidae; genus Oncorhynchus; species Oncorhynchus keta. The sequence continues at coordinate 25,216,850 of NC_068452.1, forward strand.
AGCTGGCGGAGCTGCCGACTGCGTGGGTCTCGGTTACACATGTTCTGGGCCGGGGCCACCACTGTACAGATACACTTCCCATCTGCATCCTGAGCTGAACTGTAGATCTGCCAGCCCTCCTCTGGGCTAGGATAGAGAGCCTGCACGGAGACACAGAGAGAGAGGGGGGAGTTAGTGATAGAACGAGAGAGGGGGAGAGAGAGCGCGGGGGAGAGAGAGGGGGAGAGGGGGAGAGAGGGAGGGGTAGAGAGAGGGGGTCGGATGAAAGCGACATAGAAAGAGGAGATGGAGTCGGGGAGAGAGGGATGGGTAGGGAGAGGGGTTCGGATGAACGCGACATAGAAAGAGGAGATGGAGTCGGGGAGAGAGGGAGGGGTAGGGAGAGGGGTTCGGATGAAAGCGACATAGAAAGAGGAGATGGAGTCGGGGAGAGAGGGAAAGAGAGGAGAGGATGTAGAGAGAGAACAAGATAATGGGGGGGGGAAGAGAGAGCGGGGCTTACAAAGTAGAGAAAGGGAGGTAGGGATCAAAGGGCTGTGTGAGAGGAGAGGATCTAATAAGTTTGGACACAGAGAGGAAATGGAACTGTATTGGGATCGATAGCGCTGCTCTTTACCAGAGCACCATTGAGGGGCTGAGAGGATGGATGTCTCTCTTAATAATCCAATCAGGAGAAGTAGTGTACACACACACACACACACACACACATTGACATACTGTACAGAAACACACACCCATATTGACATACTGTACAGAAACACACACACACGCCTGTAAAAGACACGTACACACACACAAACATGGTTTTAGTATAACACACACACACATATGGACACAAACCCCTCACACAGAATACAAAGTCAATTGTAATGAGAGAGAGAAGAGCAATGCAATTAAGGACACAAGCCCATCGAAAGTGGAGAGAAAGACGATCAGATTAGAATGGCTTGGGGGACAGACAAGAGGACTATGTGTTTGGAGTATAAAGTAGCAGCCACCCTGGGAGCCAATGTTCTCTCTCTCTCTCTCTCTCTCTCTCTCTCTCTCTCTCTCTCTCTCTCTCTCTCTCTCTCTCTCTCTCTCTCTCTCTCTCTCTCTCTCTCTCTCTCTCTCTCTCTCTCTCTCTCTCTGTGAATTTTAATGCATGCTGCCACAGCTCACATCTAATGCACGTGGTCAACATTAAACACGATTCAGTACATTAACTCTAAATGATGACAGAAACATGATGGCAAACAGCAACAAGCAACATGACTTCTGATAAGTATTGTTACACATTCCTTTTTCAAGGTGCTTTGGGTGTCAATGTTATTCAAATAGGCAGTCGTATCTTTATGTCACAGTGGCCTGTCTAGCCGGTTACTGTGAGCAATATTCCTGTCTGTGCTCTTTATCATTCCACCTTTACATCGTCAAGTTGCACAGAGTTTCCTGCAGCTCAATCTCTCTATTCTCTAGTCTGAGGCTAATCTCTCTCTCTCCGTCTCTCTCGCTCTCTCCGTCTCTCTCCCTCCCTCTCTCCGTCTCTCTCCCCCTCCCTCTCTCCTTTCCCTTCCCTTCTCTCTGTCGGCTGCCTAAATGAGAATTAGGGTGGAGTGTGTGTGTGTGTGTCTGATCAGTCTGAGACACAGAGAGGAGAAGAGAGGGTTCTGGGGCATTATACAGAGCGTGGCAGGTCTTAACTGGCTCCTCAATCTCAGACACATTTACTGGTTCAATCTCAGAACCATTAATTTGATTCTCTTCTTCATGCATGATCCTGTTTTATCTTCAAACACACTACTTACACTAGAAAAACACACTACTTACACTAGAAAAACACACTACTTACACTAGAAAAACACACTACTTACACTAGAAAAACACACTACTTACACTAGAAAAACACACTACTTACACTAGAAAAACACACTACTTACACTAGAAAAACACACTACTTACACTAGAAAAACACACTACTTACACTAGAAAAACACACTACTTACACTAGAAAAACACACTACTTACACTAGAAAAACACACTACTTACACTAGAAAAACACACTACTTACACTACATGAACAAAAGTATGTGGACACCTGCTCGCTGAACATCTCGTTCCATTCATATGGAGTTATCCTCCACTCTCCTGGGAAGGCTTTCCACTAGATGTTGTAACATTGCTGCGGGAACTTGCTTCCATTCAGCCACAAAAGCAGTAGTGAGGTCGAGCACAGATGTTGGGCAATTTGGCCTGGTTCTCAGTCGCTGTTTCAGTTCCTCCCAAAGGTGTTTGATGGGGTTGAGGTCAGGGCTCTGTGCAGGGAAGCCAAGTTCTTCCACACTGATCTTAACAAATAATGTCTGTATGGAGCTCGCTTTGAGCACAGCGGAATTGTCATGCTGAATCAGGAAAGAGCCTTCCCAAAATGTTGCCACAATGTTAGAAGCACAGAATCGTCTAGATTATCATTTCCATTCACTGGAACTTAGGGGCCTATGCCAAACCATGAAACAGCCACAGACCATTAAACCTCCACCAAACTTTACAGTTTCCACTATGTATTAGGGCAGGGAGCGTTCTCCTGGCATTTGCCAAACCCAGATTCGTCTGTCGGACTGCCAGATGGTGAAGAGAACGCGTTTACACTGCTCCAGACTACAATGGCGGCAAGCTTTAAACCACTCCAGCCGACGCTTGGTATTGCACATGGTGATCTTGGGCTTGTGTGCGGCTGCTTGGCCATGGAAATTTCATTAAGCTCCCGAATGAACAGTTATTGTGCTGATGTTGCTTCCAGAGGCAGTTTGGAACTCAGCAGTGAGTGTTGAAACTGAGGACAGACAATTTTTACCCGCTTCAGCACTCGGCGGTCCCGTTCTGTGAGCTTGTGTGGCCTGCCACTTCGCAGCTGAGCCGTTGTTGCTCCTAGACGTTTCAACTTCACAATAGCAGCACTTGACCGGGGCAGCGCTAGCAGAGCAGAATCTGAAAAAGTCACTGAGCTCTTCAGTAAGGCCATTCCCCTGCCAATGTTTGAATATGGAGATTGCATGGCGGTGTGCTTAATTTCATACACCTGTCAGCAACGGGTGTGGCTGAAATAGCCGAATCCACTAATTTGAAGGGGTGTCCACATACTAACTACACCGGCCACTAGAGTTCATCTTCCATCATGTGCATGTTGATTTTGTCCATCCACACCAGACGCGATCATCACACACAGGTTAAAATATCAAAACCAACATTGAAAAAACTATATTCATATCCTTCCTGTTTGGCCCTGTCTGGGGGTGTCATCGGATGAGGCCACAGTGTCTCCTGACCCCTCCTGTCTGAGCCTCCAGTATTTATGATGCAGTAGTTTATGTGTCGGGGGGCTAGGGTCAGTTTGTTATATCTGGAGTACTTCTCCTGTCCTATCCGGTGTCCTGTGTGAATTTAAGTATGCTCTCCCTAATTCTCTCTTTCTCTCTTTCTTTCTCTCTCTCGAAAGGACCTGAGCCCTAGGACCATGCCTCAGGACTACCTGACGTGATGACTCCTTGCTGTCCCCAGTCCACCTGGCCGTACTGCTGCTCCAGTTTCAACTCTGATTATTATTATTTGACCATGCTGGTCATTTATGAACATTTGAACATCTTGGCCATGTTCCACTCGGGGCGGCAGGGTAGCCTAGTGGTTAGAGCGTTGGACTAGTAACCAGAAGGCTGCGAGTTCAAACCCCTGAGCTGACAAGGTACAAATCTGTTGTTCTGCCCCTGAACAGGCAGTTAACCCACTGTTCCCAGGCCATCATTGAAAATAAGAATGTGTTCTAAACTGATTTGCCTGGTTAAATAAAGGTAAAATTAATCTCTACCCGGCTCAGCCAGAAGAGGACTGGCCACCCCACATAGCCTGGTTCCTCTCTAGGTTTCTTCCTAGGTTTTGGCCTTTCTAGGGAGTTTTTCCTAGCCACCGTGCTTCTACACCTGCATTGCTTGCTGTTTGAGGTTTTAGGCTGGGTTTCTGTACAGCACTTTGAGATATCAGCTGATGTACGAAGGGCTATATAAATACATTTGATTTGATATGGGGGCGTGTCAAACACACATGAAACATTCATGGACATTTAGATATCTTGCCGTTGCTAGCAAATTTGTCCTGGGAGATTGTTATTTCACCTGAGTTGCAGTTGTTCCTTTTCTTTGCAGGATCTTTGCAGGATCTTTGCATGATTTTGACCCGCAGTCGTACAAAATCACGTTTCTTTACTCCGACTATTAACACTAGAAAAGCTGCTCATCTAGCAATCCCGTTCTGAGCCAATGCATTCTAACAGTTTAATAAATACATGTAATTTATGCTATTGCAACAAAAATGATCCAAAATATGCTCTTGGAGTTTTTTGTTAGTAATCTATGATTAATATCTCCTCGTTCATCATTCAAATACCCAGGTGGGGTTGGATGCTCCTGAACACCAGGAGTAGAATGGACATTAAGTGTCTCAATTAGAACCAACCATCTAGTTTAGCGCTTGGCTACACAGACATTACGCACGTTCCCGGCCTGAGTGGTGTGGCTGAAATGACTGAATAACATGCAGGTGTACATTTATTTTGCAATGCTCGCGCACGCAACGTGGCCGGTGTGGTTTGCATGTTACTGATCCGTTCCTAATTTTCAGTATTCCTCTGCCCAAATATCAGATCCATTATAGGGCTGGGAAATGCCCGTGAACTCACAAAACCATATTATCACGATACTTAGGCGCCGATACGATATATATATTGTGATTCTCACAATTCTGTATGTATTGCAATTTGATACTGTGATTTTATTGCGTTTCAATGTTCCAAACATATTGCTCACCATATGTCTTCTGCAGAGGGACAAGAGGGAGCCATGAGAAAACAACTTGTGATCAGTCATGGAAATAAAAGTGCGGAAAACAAATTGATGATGGAGAAATACTGGAGTTTGGTGCAGGTACAGCCAATTAGTGAAAAAATGATATTGCGATATTGTCAAAAGGCCACAATACAATATATTGTCTGAATAAATATCCCGATATGTAACTGTAACCATTTCCCCCCATCACTAGCATTAACACTACAAAGCAATGTTTCTCACTACAAATGTGTTCAAAGTAGGCCAATACTAACAAGCAAATATCTCGATATGAAACTGTATCTGTTTTTTCCCCCCGTCACTAGTTATTAACACTACAAAGCAATATGCAAAACATTATGCGCAGTAATATTACACACAGCACATGATGCAGCCTACCATACATGCTCCAGCTGTATATAATCAGCCTAATGATCATGAAACGAATATGCAAAACATCTGGGGCAGCAACACATGTACAACACATGCTCCACCATTGCCCTCATATCCTCTCATCTTCACATCTTCACCCATACAGTGACTGTGTTCTCCAGCCAATTCACTGGTGCTGAGAGAGACATCACCTGTTCATTAATGTTTCATAACACTGACTTTTCAATGAAGAGCTTATTCAAATCAGACCCAATTTCATTACCACCCACCTATTACCTCTGGAAGTAATTTCCCTCATCTACCCGTAATGGCAGAGGAGGGAGTAGGTGGCTGCAGGGGGAGCAGAGGAAAGGAGAAGGAAACTGGGGGTAGAGGTGCATCTGCGCTAATTTGCCTCGCAGATTCAGGAGCGCACACGCACACAGACGCACACAGACGCACACAGACGCACGCACGCACGCACGCTCGCACGCACGCACGCACGCACGCACGCACGCACGCACGCACGCACACACACACACACACACACACACACACACACACACACACACACACACACACACACACAGGAGCTGCAGATCTATATCCATGTAAACATCAGCCCCCATAAGCAGCAGTAGTGGTGTGTAGGAGTCGGATCTAAGTGAATTGACATTTTGTTACACAACACCCACTCATTTATGTAAATATGATTGTTATTAAATTCCCTCTCCCGGGACGAGAACAGGCACATTTACAATGGTTCATCTAGCATCTGTACACACAGTACACACTCACACCATGCATGCATGCTCCCAGCCTCTCATTAGCATTTTAACAGCAATCTCCTGAGCATCAAGGGAACAGCTATGCGCTTCAAATGCCAAGCTTGAATAGTATCTGACTGACTGAGACAGACAGAGAGTTGAATGGAGAACTGTGTATGTAGTACAACATGTATGTTAACTTAGGCTTTAGGATAAAATACCTCTGAATCTACTGAATGTTCGGCAAGGTTTGTAGAGGCAGCAAAGCAAGTCCTGACTATAATCCTATTCTGCTACAGTCGACACAGTCACAGACAGATCCAGACGGGTGTTTGAGGAGAGGAGAGAGGTGCTGCTGGTGTCCCAGAAATGGCTCCATTAGGAGCTGCAGATGACATAGAATATGTAAAGCGGCAGATTTGGGGATGTCACAGTCAATGCTGCCATGCGAAAGCCCATTAAAGGAGATGACAACGGTAATAAAAACAACGGGGGATTACAAATCAAATGGGGCTTAGTTTGTCAAATGAAAATTACATTGCTCTTAAGACGTCTGACCTGCCCCCTCCACATGAATCATCACTAGGATCTCTCCTCTCTCCCCGGGCGTATCTATCAGACCTGGGTTCAAATAGTATTTGTTTTCTATTGAATGCTTGAACGGTGCTTGATTAAGCTCGTCTGGCATAATGGAACCAATGGAGGAAATCCCAAAGTGCAAATCCCACCCATCTGGCACTCCAGACAGGCTCAATTAAATACTCAACGTTTTTGAAAGGTAACCAATACTATTTGAACCCGGGTCTGCCACACCACCACAGCACACCATCTTCTCCCCACCAGCCATCCTGCCATGCTAGATTGACAGAGAGATACTTAGACAGAGAGTGAAGGAAGTAGAGAGAGACATGCGGTTAAAGAAAGGCTGACAGAGAAAATAGGAAAGGCTGACAGAGAAAATAGGAAAAGGGTCTAATTTCAGTGAGAGGGAAGCAATTTCCTCTAGCTGCTGAGCCGGTGGCTTGTCTCTGTCTCTATCTCTGTCTCTATCTCTGCACAGTCAGAAGAGTGAGTGACACATTCAGTACCATACCTGCTGGAGGCGGGGAAGAGGAGTGGAGAGATGAGGAAATGAGAGATGAGGAGAGGTGAGGTGAGGAGAGGTTAAATGAGGAGAGGTGAGGTGAGGAGAGAACTGGTGAGATGAGGAGAGGTGAGATTAGGAGAGGAGAGATGAGGAGAGGTGAGATTAGGAGAGGTGAGATTAGGAGAGGACAGATGAGGAGAGGAAAGGTGAGATGAGGAGAGATGAGGAGAGTTGAGGTGAGATGAGGAGAGTTGAGATGAGGAGAGGTGAAATGAGGAGAGGTGAGGTGAGGAGAGAACTGGTGAGATGAGGAGAGGTGAGATGAGGAGAGATGAGGAGAGGAGAGATGAGGAGAGGTGAGATGAGATGAGGAGAGTTGAGATGAGCATAGTTGAGATGAGGAGAGGAGAGGTGAGATGAGATGAGGGGAGAAGGCTGAATTCTTTGTGGCCATCACTGAGCTCACTCATCATTGAACTATGGGTGATTGTGTTTCTTTCTAACCTCTAAACATTGTCCTAAAGAGAAACAGTTAGCTGATTTTAGATTGAGATTGAAGGAGCTGAGTGGATAAACAGATGAGTGATAAATGCTCAGACAAGTGATCAATGGTCAGGTGAATGACCAATCGGGAGGTAATCAATGGCCAAATAAGTAACCAATGATCAATCTTTGATCACAAACTGACCAATGACCATAAAGACTGATAAATTGAGAGCTCAACACACCTGTGGGTGATATCACAGTGTCTCTATCATGGTGACCCAATCTCCTGCAGTACCACCACCCTGCCACTGGCATCTCTACCTCCTCAAACATCTACTATATCTCAACAGCTATCCACCGCCTCACCCATCAGCTCACAGCCAGCCTCATTACAAGTAGAGCCCCAACTAACTAACTACCGTGGGGATTAACCAATTAGGTGATCGCGGCTGGGCTACACTGCGGGCTCAAGCCTGCAGGATTGACTTCCTCCAGTGTTTCATTAGGCCGACCCTGGAGCAGAGCAGAGCAGAGCTGAGCGGAGCGCTGTAAAGCTGGGATAAATTAGATTATAAATCTACAGCTCCCCACTTTATGAGCGTGACGGGAAGTCTATTACAACTTTCATAAGCAGAGAGAGAGAGAGAGGGAGGGGGGGGGAGAGAGAGAGATTGGGTCTGAGAGAAGGGCAAGAGGGGATAAAAAGGGGTCTGAGAGAGGAAGATGAAGAAGAGAGACAACGAGTCAGAGAGGGAGTTGAAGGACAGATGAAAGAGAGAATATGGGTCTCCAAGCCTGGAGTACAGTATTTGAGGGAAAGTGAGCAGTGAGTGTGTCTCTCTGCAACGTGATGTAGTCTGCTTGGTGTTTCCGTCTTTAGCCGCTGCCTGCCCAGCGATACCCACAGCCAGGCAGGAAACATCTGTCTCTATCTGCTGGGTTAAAAGATCACCTGAACCTCTCCTCATTACTGGCCTGCAATGATGAGCACACACACACACACACACACACACACACACACACACACACACACACACACACACACACACACACACACACACACACACACACACACACACACACACACACACACACACACACACACACACACACACACACACACACACACACACACACACACACACACACACACACACACACACACACGCACACACGCACACGCACACACTCCTACCTCAAATGAGCAGTAGTCCCACAACCTCTGAATGCACGCAGGCCAGCTGCTGGTCTTAAATATAACTCAATGAAGAATCACACAATCACAGCAACACAGCAGCAGCAGGGCCCCTGGTCTCCCCATGCAGTCCAGAGTAAAACTGATTACCACAATCAGCACAGCATGGCTACTGGTCAATAATATGACTCATAAACTCATCACTCTTTTCTCTCCCTCCTCCCCCCGGTCCCTCTTTAAAAGGTGCCTCTTGTGCCGATCTCCCTCCCTCTCTCTCTCTCTCTCTCTTGCTCTTGCTCTTGCTCTTGCTCTTGCTCTTGCTCTTGCTCTTGCCACATACTGCTCTTCTCAGTGGAAGGGCCTGAAGTGCTATTAAGGCACGTGGCTTTGCTCCTGTCTATAAAATGGTGTCAGAGTGTAACTTGCCCTGCACTTTCTTACCCTGACCAGCCTGGCACCAGGCCCTGGCACACCCATACAAAATTCCTAGTGAGGAACATGGGCCAACTTTACATCCTTTGTTAGTGAACTAACTCCTTATGAAATGAACACCCGCAACCATTGGTAAAGTAAGGACAGGAAGAGAATACAATGAATAAAAACAATGCTCTCTTCACAGAACAGCGCAAACTGGCTCTAACCAGAATAGAAAGAGGTGTGGGCGGCCCCAGTGCACAACTGAGCAAGAGGACAAGTACATTAGAGTGTCTAGTTTGAGAAATAGACGCCTCACAACAGTGAAGAGGCGTCAACAGTGACGTGGCGACTCCGGGATGCTGGCCTTCTAGGCAGAGTTCCTCTGTCCAGTGTCCGTGTTCTTTTGCCCATCTAAATCTTTTATTTTTATTGGCAAGTCTGAGATATGGCTTTTTTTCAACTCTGCCAAGAAGGCCAGCATCTCGGAGTCGCCTCTTCACTGTTGACGCTGAGACATGTGTTTTGCGGGTATTATTTAATGAAGATGACAGTTGAGTACTTGTGAGGTGTTTTTCAGCAAGACAGATCTTCCAAACGTGGGCGAGTGGTAATCTTTACCAAGGATCACCTTCAGTGCTCGGTTGTCTCCACCAAGTCTGTCCCCAAACAATTTGATTTGCTGGTTTTAAGCATTAAACTTTCAAATAGCTCTTTGTTGACTGTTACTGGGCGTTATCGTCCACCATCAGCACCGGCCTGTACCCTACCTGCGGTAAACTCTCTCCTGGCCCCTCACACTAAGTCTGAACTTGTCCTGCTAGGTGACCTAAACTGGGACATGCTTAAACCACATGGCCAAGTCCTAAAGCAATGGGACTCCCTAAATCTTTCTCAGATTATTACCAATCCCACAAGGCATGACTCCAAACCCCCAGAAAAGGCTACTCTCCTTGATGTTATCTGTAATGACCCTAGTTATCACTGTTTTACAGCCTGTGTTCGTAATGGCTGCTCAGTGAAATGACCTGTTCTGATTTGTCATAGATGCTTGCTAAACAACTTTAATGAGCAAGCTTTCCTTCATGAACTGGCCTCTATAAAATGGTATAGAATCAGCTTGATCCCCTCTGCCGAAGACTCTTGGACCTTCTTTTTTAAATATTTTCAGTGGTATTGTTAACAAACAAGCCCCCCATAAAGAAAACGAGAATTAAAAAGAGCACCTGGTTCAACCGTGATTTTGCAGTTACTCCACCTCGAGTATTGCATTTGGTGAAAGGCTCAGCACACGCATACTCAGACTGACTGGCTCTCGTTCAGGCATATGATAAATAAGTGCACTCAGGCTATCCGGAAGGCCAAAGTTGGTTACTTTAAAGAGCAATTCCCTCTCTGTGGATCTAACCCCAAGAAGTTCTGGAAAATGGTTAAAGACCTGGAGAATAAACTCTCCTCCTCACAGCTGCCCATGTCCCTTAATGTTGATGATGTGATTTCTGACAAGAAGCAGATGGCTGAGCTCTTTAATCACCACTTCATTAAGTCAGGATTCCTATTTGACTCAGCCATGCCTCCTTGCCCGTCCAACATTTCCTCATCTCCCACCCCTTCTAATGCGACTATCCCCAATGCTTCTCCCTATTTTCGCCCAGCCCAGCTACAAAGTTTCTCCCTGCAGGCAGTCACTGACTCCGAGGTGCTAAAGGAGCTCCTTAAACTCGACTCCGAAAAAACATCTGGTTCAGATGGCTTAGACCCTTTCTTCTTTAAAGTTGCTGCCCCTATCATCGCCAAGCCGATCTCTCCTTTCTGGGAAGGTTCCCATTGCTTGGATGGTAGCCACGGTTCGTCCTTTATTGAAAGGAGGAGATCAAGCTGATCCTAACTGTTATAGGCATATTTCTATTTTACCCTGTTTATCAAAAGTGTTGGAAAAACTTGTCGATAATCAACTGACTGGCTTTCTTGATGTCTATAGTATTCTCTCGGGTATGCAATGTGGTGCTGCTATTTTTATTGACTTGGCCAAAGCTTTTGATACAGTAGACCATTCCATTCTTGTAGGCCGGCTAAGGAGTATTGAAGTCTCTGAGGGGTCTTTGGCCTGGTTTGTTAACTACCTCTCTCAAAGAGTGCAGTGTATAAAGCCAGAAAATCTGCTGTCTCAGCCACTGCCTGTCACCAAGGGAGAACCCCAAGGCTCGATCCTAGGCCCCAAGCCCTTCTCAATTTAAATCAACAACATAGCTCAGGCAGTAGGAAGCTCTCTCATCAATTTATATGAAGATGATACAGTCTTATACTTAGCTGGTCCCTCCCTGGATGTTGTGTTAAATGCTCTACAACAAAGCTTTCTTAGTGTCCAACAAGCTTTCTCTACCCTAAACCTTTTTCTGAACACCTCCAAAACAAAGGTAATGTGGTTTGGTAAGAAGAATGCACCTCTCCCCACAGGTGTGATTACTACCTCTGAGGGATTAGAGCTTGAGGTAGTCACCTCATACAAGTACTTGGGAGTATGGCTAGACGGTGCACTGTCGTTCTCCCAGCTCATATCAAAGCTGCAGGCTAAAGTTAAATCTAGACTTGGTTTCCTCTATCGTAATCGCTCCTCTTTCACCCCAGCTGCCAAACTAACCCTGATTCAGAAGACCATCCTACCCATGCTAGATTGTGGAGACATAATTTATAGATCGGCAGGTAAGGGCGCTCTCGAGCGGCTAGATGTTCTTTACCATTCGTCCATCAGATTTGCCACCAATACTCCTTATGGGACACATCACTACAATCTATACTCCCTTGTAAACTCGTCATCTCTGTATACCCATCTCAAGACCCACTGGTTGATGCTTATTAATAAAACCCTCTCAGGCCTCAATCCCCCCTATCTGAGATACCTACTACACCCCTCATCCTCCACACATCCTCCACAACACCCATTCTGCCAGTCACACTCTGTTAAAGGTCCCTAAAGCCCACATCCCTGGGTCGCTCCTCTTTTCAGTTCACTGAAGCTAGCGACTGGAACGAGCTGCAACAAACACTCAAACTGGACCGTTTTATCTGTCTCTTCATTCAAAGACTCAATCATGGACACTCTTACTGACAGTTGTGGCTGCTTTGTGTGATGTATTGTCTCTAGCTTCTTGCCTTTTGGGCTGTTGTCTGTGCCAAATATTGTCTGTACCATGTTTTGTGCTGCTACCATGTTGTGTTGCTACCATGTTGTTGTTATATTGTGTTGCTACCATGCTGTGTTGTCATGTGTTGCTGTCTTAGGTCTCTCTTTGTGTAGTGTTGTCTCTCTTGTCATGATGTGTTTTTTGTCCTATATGTACATAGTATTTATTTTTAATTTTTAATCCCAGCCCCTGTCCCCCCAGGATGCCTTTTGGTAGACCATCATTGTAAATAAGAATTTGTTCTTAACTGATTTAAATAAATAAAACCATGAAATAAATAAAAGTAATGATGGTCTGTCGTTTCTCTTTGCTTATTTGAACTGTTCTTGCCATAATATGAACTTGCTCTTTTACCAAATAGGTCTGTCATCTGTATAGCACCCCTACCTTGTGACAACACAACTGATTGGCTCAAGCGCATTAAGAAGGAAAGAAATTCCACAATTTAACAAGGCACACCTGTTCATTGAAATGCATTCCAGGTGCCAACCTCATGAAGCTGGTTGAGAATGTAAGGGAAGAATTCCCACAACAAGAGAATGTGCAAAGGTGTCATCAAAGCAAAGAAAGGGTGGCTACTTTGAAGAATCTGATTCATTTAACACTTTCTTGGTTTCTACATGATTCCATATGTGTTACTTAATAGTTTTGATGTCTTCACTATGATTCTACAATGTAGAAAATAGTTTTAAAAAATTAAGAAAAAACCTTGAATGAGTAGGTGTGTCCAAACTTTTCACTAGAACACTGTATATATATATATTTACACTGAGTGTACAAAACATTAGGATCAAGCTCTTTCCATGACATACTGTAGACTGACCAGATGCATCCAGGCAAAATATATCAGCCTATATTGATGTTACTTGTTAAATCCACTTCAATCAGTGTAGACGAAGGGGAGGAGACCGGTTAAAACAAGGATTTTTAACCCTTGAGACAATCGAGACATGGGCTGTGTGTGTATGTGTGCCATTCAGAGGGCGAATTGGGTAAGACAAATGTTCTCAGTGCCTTTGAACGGGGTATGGTAGTAGCTGCCAGGCTCACTGCTTTGAGTGTGGCAAGAACTGCAACGCTGCTGGGTATTTCACGGCCAACAGTTTCCCGTGTGTATCAAGAATGGTCCATCACCCAAAGGACATCAAGCCAACGTAACACAACCGTAGGATGCATTGGAGTCAACATGGGCCAGCATCCCTGTGGAACGTAGAGTCCATGCCCTGGCGAATTGAGGCTGTTCTGAGGGCAAAAGGGTGTGCAACTCAATATTAGGAAGGTGTTCCTCATGTTTTGTACATTCAGTGTATACAGTTGAAGTTTACATACACCTTAGCCAAATACATTTAACCTCAGTTTTTCACAATCCCTGACATTTAATCAGAGTAAAATATCAGAATAATTTTAGAGACAATGATTTATTTCTGCTTTTATTTCTTTCATCACATTCCCAGTGGGTCAGAAGTTTACATACACTCAATTAGTATGTGGTAGAATTGCCTTTAAATTGTTTAACTTGGGTCAAACGTTTCAGGTAGCCTTCCACAAGCTTCACAAGGTCCTTTAATGTTGTTCTGGGATTGATTTGCACTTTTCGCACCCAAGTACGTTCGTCTCTAGGAGACAGAACGCGTCTCCTTCCTGAGCGGTATGACCGCTGCGTGATCCCATGGTGTCTATACTTGCGTACTATTGTTTGTACAGATGAACGTGGTACCTTCAGGCATTGGGAAATTGCTCCCAAGAAGGAACCAGACTTATGGAGGTCTACAATGTTTTTTCTGAGATCTTGGCTGATATCTTTTGATTTTCCCATGATGTCAAGCAAAGAGGCACTGAGTTTGAAGGAAGGCCTTTAAATACATCCACAGGTACACCTCCAATTGACACAAATTATGTCAATTAGCCTATCAGAAGCTTCTAAAGCCATGACATCATTTTCTGGAATTTTTCCAAGCTGTTTAAAGGCACAGTCAACTTAGTGTATGTAAACTTCTGACCCACTGGAATTGTGATACAGTGAATTATAAGTGAAATAATCTGTCTGTAAACAATTGTTGGAAAATTGACTTGTGTCATGCACAAAGTAGATGTCCTGACCAACTTGCCAAACCTATAGTTTGTGAACAAGAAATGTGTGGAGTGGTTGAAAAACGAGTTTTAATGACACCAACCTAAGTGTATGTAAACTTCCGACTTCAACCGTATGTGTGTGTGTTTGCAGTCAGGATGATTGGTGAATGTGTCCAGTAGAGCATTTCCACAAGTGATCTATCTATCTGATGTATATCTATAACTTATAACTCCATGCTATATCATACCTCATAAATATTCATCATAGAGATATAAATATTCATTCATATAGAGGATCTAAGAGCTTCAAATAACAAGAGAAGAGGTTCTACCGTCAAACATAAAATAACTATGTATGAATATGGATAAAAGACCACAGAGCGACTTTAATCTGAGTTGGCCCTTTTATCTGCCGTCATAAATCAATCATGGAGTCAGATTTATTAGATTGGCCTTGGGACGTGCTAAAGTTTACAGTCATGGACACCATGCAGCCAGACTAGCGTAGAGACCCCAATCTGAGTGGCAGACCTCTCTCTCTTTGTGTGGGACCATTGTTTGTTCCTCTGGCTCTTTTGATATTTCTCTTCTTCAGCCTTCTGCATGGCTTTATTATTAATACAAGAGATCAAAGGGACAACAGCACTGTGTGGAGTGTGTGTCTGACAGACTGCCCCCCCCCACACACACACTTGTTTCTTGTTTGATAGTGTAATAGAGTTCTGCCATACTGTCTGGTCTCAAGGTTGTGTCTTGTTTTATTGGATTATTCACGGTTTGGTTTTGCACTACCCATGCTAACCATACCCAGGCTAACCATACTCAGGCTAACCATACCCAGGCTAAACATACTCAGGCTAACCATACCCATGCTAACCATACCCATGCTAACCATACCCATGCTAACCATACCCAGGCTAACCATACTCAGGCTAACCATACCCAGGCTAACCATACCCAGGCTAACCATACCCAGGCTAACCATACTCAGGCTAACCATACCCAGGCTAACCATATCCAGGCTAAACATACTCAGGCTAACCATACCCATGCTAACCATACCCATGCTAACCATACCCAGGCTAACCATACCCATGCTAACTATACCCAGGCTAACCATACCCAGACTAACCATACCCATGCTAACCATACCCATGCTAACCATACCCAGGCTAACCATACCCAGGCTAACCATACCCATGCTAACTATACCCAGGCTAACCATACCCATGCTAACCATACCCAGGCTAACCATACCCAAGCTAACCATACCCAGACTAACCATACCCAGGCTAACCATACCCATGTTAACTATACCCAGGCTAGCCATGTTTGGACTCAGGCACGTGTTGCTCAGTCCTTTTGAAGAACTCCCTATGGTGAACTTCTTTAGATGTTGAGTGCAGTGCCACACGCGCATGGACCAGCTCAGCTCAGATGGTTGTTGGAAAGAAGAACAAAAGCAAGTGGAGCAGACTGATTGTAGCTCAGAGGAGTGTGAATGTGGGACACTGATCATGGGGACACTAGGGTGAGGAGCAGTCATACATGGCCATCGGGACACTGATCATGGGGACACTAGGGTGAGGAGCAGTCATACATGGCCATCGGGACACTGATCATGAGGACACTAGGGTGAGGAGCAGTCATACATGGCCATCGGGACACTGATCATGGGGACACTAGGGTGAGGAGCAGTCATACATGGCCATCGGGACACTGATCATGAGGACACTAGGGTGAGGAGCAGTCATACATGGCCATCGGGACACTGATCATGGGGACACTAGGGTGAGGAGCAGTCATACATGGCCATCGGGACACTGATCATGGGGACACTAGGGTGAGGAGCAGTACATGGCCATCGGGACACTGATCATGGGGACACTAGGGTGAGGAGCAGTCATACATGGCCATCGGGACACTGATCATGGGGACACTAGGGTGAGGAGCAGTCATACATGGCCATCGGGACACTGATCATGAGGACACTAGGGTGAGGAGCAGTCATACATGGCCATCGGGACACTGATCATGAGGACACTAGGGTGAGGAGCAGTCATACATGGCCATCGGGACACTGATCATGGGGACACTAGGGTGAGGAGCAGTCATACATGGCCATCGGGACACTGATCATGGGGACACTAGGGTGAGGAGCAGTCATACATGGCCATCGGGACACTGATCATGAGGACACTAGGGTGAGGAGCAGTCATACATGGCCATCGGGACACTGATCATGGGGACACTAGGGTGAGGAGCAGTCATACATGGCCATCGGGACACTGATCATGGGGACACTAGGGTGAGGAGCAGTACATGGTCATCGGGACACTGATCATGGGGACACTAGGGTGAGGAGCAGTCATACATGGCCATCGGGACACTGATCATGGGGACACTAGGGTGAGGAGCAGTCATACATGGCCATCGGGACACTGATCATGAGGACACTAGGGTGAGGAGCAGTACATGGCCATCGGGACACTGATCATGGGGACACTGGGGTGAGGAGCAGTCATACATGGCCATCGGGACACTGATCATGGGGACACTAGGGTGAGGAGCAGTCATACATGGCCATCGGGACACTGATCATGGGGACACTAGGGTGAGGAGCAGTCATACATGGCCATCGGGACACTGATCATGGGGACACTAGGGTGAGGAGCAGTCATACATGGCCATCGGGACACTGATCATGGGGACACTAGGGTGAGGAGCAGTCATACATGGCCATCGGGACACTGATCATGGGGACACTAGGGTGAGGAGCAGTCATACATGGCCATTGGGACACTGATCATGAGGACACTAGGGTGAGGAGCAGTACATGGCCATCGGGACACTGATCATGGGGACACTGGGGTGAGGAGCAGTCATACATGGCCATCGGGACACTGATCATGGGGACACTAGGGTGAGGAGCAGTCATACATGGCCATCGGGACACTGATCATGGGGACACTAGGGTGAGGAGCAGTCATACATGGCCATCGGGACACTGATCATGGGGACACTAGGGTGAGGAGCAGTCATACATGGCCATCGGGACACTGATCATGGGGACACTAGGGTGAGGAGCAGTCATACATGGCCATCGGGACACTGATCATGGGGACACTAGGGTGAGGAGCAGTCATACATGGCCATCGGGACACTGATCATGGGGACACTAGGGTGAGGAGCAGTACATGGCCATCGGGACACTGATCATGGGGACACTAGGGTGAGGAGCAGTCATACATGGCCATCGGGACACTGATCATGGGGACACTAGGGTGAGGAGCAGTCATACATGGCCATCGGGACACTGATCATGGGGACACTAGGGTGAGGAGCAGTCATACATGGCCATCGGGACACTGATCATGAGGACACTAGGGTGAGGAGCAGTCATACATGGCCATCGGGACACTGATCATGGGGACACTAGGGTGAGGAGCAGTCATACATGGCCATCGGGACACTGATCATGGGGACACTAGGGTGAGGAGCAGTCATACATGGCCATCGGGACACTGATCATGAGGACACTAGGGTGAGGAGCAGTCATACATGGCCATCGGGACACTGATCATGGGGACACTAGGGTGAGGAGCAGTCATACATGGCCATCGGGACACTGATCATGAGGACACTAGGGTGAGGAGCAGTCATACATGGCCATCGGGACACTGATCATGGGGACACTAGGGTGAGGAGCAGTCATACATGGCCATCGGGACACTGGTGCCACAACATCACAAGACGACCCAAGAAAGGACTAGCGGGTTTGAAATGAACCGAACAACAACGTTAGTCAAATGTTCCTCTAATGCTTTAACCCCCATTGCTTCCATAGGTTTAACCTCCAGCTCATCTGCATGGCTGAACCTTAGAGCGTTTTACGTGTTTAGATTCCACCCAATCTACCATGTCTCAAAGTATTTGTCATTGGGACTTTAATATATGAAAATGTTGTTGATGGAAGCCTTCGATGTTGCTTTGAGAGTGATGAAAAATAAGGAGCAACGCAAATGGGCTCTTTGTTGAACCAGAACATGTGAAATGGTAAAAGAGAAATAGTCCTCCTCTCTGATGACTCCATCACCACAACATCAAGTCCAGATCCACCACATCAACCATGGAAGCAGAACTGATGTCAATGCCCCTCCTGAAGTAGCTCTTCCAGACCATGGCTCTGTTTCAATAGCCACACTAACTATCAATACTAATATACCATCTACTTCAAATGATGTCATGTATTGGCCATGAATTCTAAGTGGGATGCTGGTATGGACATTGGGACCACAGGAGGTTGGTGGCATCTTAATTGGGTAGGACGGGCTTGAGGTAATGGCTGGAGTGGAATTAGTGGAATGGTATTAAATACATCAAACATGGTTTCCTTGTGTTTGATGCCATTCCTTTTGCTCCGTTCTAGCCATTATTATAAGCCGTCCTCCAATCAGCAGCCAGGTCCTGCAGTCCAAGTCCACTTAGACCAAACCCACCCAGGCAGGAAGTAGAACCACTCCTGTACCACTCATTCAGGGACACTATGGGAATGTCATCCTTCCTAGTTCCTCAAAATATAAAACTCTGAAAAACACACAGATCAGACACAAGCTATATTGATATTGAACTTGAAGAGAAATACCTGTCTTGAGCTGCGCTTGTAGAATAGATAAATACATCTCAGGGAATGTTTTGCTAGACCTCTCTCTACAAGGTCAACACCTTCATAGAGCTCAGCCTCAACCGTGAAAACATCAACAATGTTTCCTCCAGTGAGCCGCTGAGACAGTTATTACAGCTGGGTGCCTCAGTGCAATAAAGTGGTATTTGTTGGTGCAGCATGCTTTTATGATATGACTGGACTGATTGAGGATAGGGCTCTGTGATAGAGGAAAGATTGGGAAGATAGAGTCATAATTCTCTGGACAGATGGACCCCAGCTCCTGAGACCATAGGGAGAAATGACCAATAAATACACACCTGCAAGTGTGTGCGCACACACACACACACACACACACACACACACACACACACACACACACACACACACACACACACACACACACACACACACACACACACACACACACACACACACTAAGGAAGGCAGGCAATGAGGCAGGCATGCGCGCAAACACACACACACGGACAGAGCTGGACACACACAGATGGACAGTGCTGGACACACACACACGGACAGAGCTGGACACACACACGGACAGAGCTGGACACACACAGATGGACAGTGCTGGACACACACACACGGACAGAGCTGGACACACACACACGGACAGAGCTGGACACACACAGATGGACAGTGCTGGACACACACAGATGGACAGTGCTGGACACACACAGATGGACAGTGCTGGACACACACACACGGACAGAGCTGGACACACACACGGACAGAGCTGGACACACACACACGGACAGTGCTGGACACACACACACGGACGGAGCTGGACACACACAGATGGACAGTGCTGGACACACACACACGGACAGAGCTGGACACACACACGCGGACGGAGCTGGACACACACACACGGACGGAGCTGGACACACACAGATGGACAGTGCTGGACACACACATTTCATCAGGGCTGGACGTTTAATAAGGGAGCAGATGCCATGAAAATAGACTCAGGAAAGAACCAAAGGCTATCACTCGCTACTAATGATCCTGAACATGACAGATGCATTCCTCTGCTTGACACTTCTCAACACCTCTCATCTCATCCATATGGAGCACCCATATGCACAGTCACACCACACATGCATCACAGTGTACACAGGTGTACATCCACAACAAGCTACACAAGCCTTCACATCTCAATCTTTTAACACGCTCCTCACATGAGACCCAACATAATGTACCTTTCAAGGAGATAACAAAATGAAGGTCCCTGGCTGGGATTCTGAACGCATACACCTATACAGGGTCGGTGGATTCTGACACCGGGGACGAAGGAAAGAGAGATGGGGGAACGAGATACGCATCCAACTGGAATAGGGTGTGTAGGAGCTGGAGCCCAAATCTCCCCCCATCATCTTCCTCATCACCTCAGAGTTTGCATATCATCAGTTACACCCTCCAGCGCTCTCAGATATCAGTCAACATCCTCATCCCTCACTACAGCAGCAGTATCCCAGCTCTGATCACCCACAGCACACAGAGGATTTACCAGCAGGGCAGTTCTCCCCTGATTCTCCTTCTCCTCCCAGCAATCAACACAGCAAAATCATTCTGGATCAGTTCCCTGGGAGCATCACTCACACAAGACCCTGAACATCATTCCCACTTCGCCTGACTCCCAGCACATGCACCGCTTTCATCCTCTATCATTTCTCTTAGCGCCGCCCCCGTGAGACAGACCCTCTCCGATACCCAACCCCACTTCAACCACCCTACCGCTCTGAGACCCCTCTCCCGGTCTCCACCCCCACCAACCCCACTTCAACCACCCTACCGCTCTGAGACCCCTCTCCCGGTCTCCAACTCATCCACCCAGCAGGCAGGTAGAAAGGATGGGAAAAGAGCTGTACTGTACGCACGCTGACGATCCTCTCCGAGGTGCCCCCTCGGGAGACGGTGGTCCCGTTGAGTCCCACCAGAGAGGGCAGTGTCTGGGACATCCAGTTGGTCACCATGGCCATGGTGCTGAGCACCGCCCCGATCTTCAGCAGCGGCACACTCATTTTGCCTGTCCCCCCACCTCCACACCGCTCCGCGCTCCTCAGCCCCTACCGCCCCTCTGCCCTGCACTCTTTCACCCCACTCTGCCTGCACCGGGACCAGTTAGTCAGCCAGGTAGGAGCAGAGAACCAGGAGGACAGGCAGTTAGCCAGAGACACAGCCCCAGCACGGTGGCTCTCTCCTCAGCCCAGGGAAAAAACTAGAGCAGCTCTGAAAACCACAGACCCAGGCTTAGTCAATCAATCAGCTAGAGCTAGAACCAGAGAGCAGAGGAGGACAGGAGCTCACATCCAGCAGCAGCATCTCACTGGGTCTATCCGTTTGAGAGCAACTGCCTGCCAGAGCCTCTCTCTCCCTCACTCGCTCTCTCTCAAGATGCAGAGCTGCGCATTGGCTGCCTCTCTCTCTCGTCCCCTCCCTGGCTGCCTCCCTCTCTCTCGTCCCCTCCCTGGCTGCCTCCCTCTCTCTCGTCCCCTCCCTGGCTGCCTCCCTCTCTCTCGTCCCCTCCCTGGCTGCCTCCCTCGGTCTTGTCCCCTCCCTGGCTGCCTCCCTCTCTCTCGTCCCCTCCCTGGCTGCCTCCCTCTCTCTCTCCTCCCTGGCTGCCTCCCTCTCTCTTGTCCCCTCCCTGGCTGCCTCCCTCTCTCTCGTCCCCTCCCTGGCTGCCTCCCTCTCTCTCGTCCCCTCCCTGGCTGCCTCCCTCTCTCTTGTCCCCTCCCTGGCTGCCTCCCTCGCTCTTGTCCCCTCCCTGGCTGCCTCCCTCTCTCTCGTCCCCTCCCTGGCTGCCTCCCTCTCTCTCGTCCCCTCCCTGGCTGCCTCCCTCTCTCTTGTCCCCTCCCTGGCTGCCTCCCTCTCTCTTGTCCCCTCCCTGGCTGCCTCCCTCTCTCTCTCCCCTCCCTGGCTGCCTCCCTCTCTCTCTCCTCCCTAGCTGCCTCCTCTCTCTTGTCCCCTCCCTGGCTGCCTCCCTCTCTCTCGTCCCCTCCCTGGCTGCCTCCCTCTCTCTCGTCCCCTCCCTGGCTGCCTCCCTCTCTCTCGTCCCCTCCCTGGCTGCCTCCCTCTCTCTCGTCCCCTTCCTGGCTGCCTCCCTCTCTCCTGTCCCCTACCTGGCTGCCTAACTCTCTCTCGTCCCCTCCCTGGCTGCCTCCCTCTCTCTCGTCCCCTCCCTGGCTGCCTCCCTCTCTCTCGTCCCCTCCCTGGCTGCCTCCCTCTCTCTCGTCCCCTCCCTGGCTGCCTCCCTCTCTCTCGTCCCCTCCCTGGCTGCCTCCCTCTCTCTCGTCCCCTCCCTGGCTGCCTCCCTCCCTCTCGTCCCCTCCCTGGCTGCCTCCCTCTCTCTCGTCCCCTACCTGGCTGCCTCCCTCTCTCGTCCCCTCCCTGGCTGCCTCCCTCTCTCTCGTCCCCTCCCTGGCTGCCTCCCTCTCTGTCGTCCCCTCCCTGGCTGCCTCCTCTCTCGTCCCCTCCCTGGCTGCCTCCCTCTCTGTCGTCCCCTCCCTGGCTGCCTCCCTATCTGTCATCCCCTCCCTGGCTGCCTCCCTCTCTCTCGTCCCCTCCCTGGCTGCCTCCCTCTCTGTCGTCCCCTCCCTGGCTGCCTCCGTCCCTCTCGTCCCCTCCCTGGCTGCCTCCCTCGGTCTTGTCCCCTCCCTGGCTGCCTCCCTCTCTCTCGTCCCCTCCCTGGCTGCCTCCCT
Source organism: Oncorhynchus keta (assembly GCF_023373465.1). Lineage (NCBI taxonomy): Eukaryota > Metazoa > Chordata > Actinopteri > Salmoniformes > Salmonidae > Oncorhynchus > Oncorhynchus keta. Next base: position 25,239,665 of record NC_068452.1, read on the forward strand.
CTCTCTCTCTCCTCCCTGGCTGCCTCCCTCTCTCTTGTCCCCTCCTTGGCTGCCTCCCTCTCTCTCGTCCCCTCCCTGGCTGCCTCCCTCTCTCTCTCCCCTCCCTGGCTGCCTCCCTCTCTCTCTCCTCCCTAGCTGCCTCCCTCTCTCTTGTCCCCTCCCTGGCTGCCTCCCTCTCTCTCGTCCCCTCCTGGCTGCCTCCCTCTCTCTCGTCCCCTCCCTGGCTGCCTCCCTCTCTCTCGTCCCCTCCCTGGCTGCCTCCCTCTCTCTCGTCCCATTCCTGGCTGCCTCCCCTCTCTCCTGTCCCCTACCTGGCTGCCTAACTCTCTCTCGTCCCCTCCCTGGCTGCCTCCCTCTCTCTCGTCCCCTCCCTGGCTGCCTCCCTCTCTGTCGTCCCCTCCCTGGCTGCCTCCCTCTCTCTCGTCCCTCCCTGGCTGCCTCCCTCTCTCTCGTCCCCTCCCTGACTGCCTCCCTCTCTCTCGTCCCCTCCCTGACTGCCTCCCTCCCTCTCGTCCCCTCCCTGGCTGCCTGCCTCTCTCTCGTCCCCTACCTGGCTGCCTCCCTCTCTCGTCCCCTCCCTGGCTGCCTCCCTCTCTCTCGTCCCCTCCCTGGCTGCCTCCCTCTCTGTCGTCCCCTCCCTGGCTGCCTCCCTCTCTCGTCCCCTCCCTGGCTGCCTCCCTCTCTGTCGTCCCCTCCCTGGCTGCCTCCCTCTCTGTCGTCCCCTCCCTGGCTGCCTCCCTCTCTCGTCCCCTCCCTGGCTGCCTCCCTCTCTGTCGTCCCCTCCCTGGCTGCCTCCGTCCCTCTCGTCCCCTCCCTGGCTGCCTCCCTCTCTCTCGTCCCCTACCTGGCTGCCTCCCTCTCTCTCTCCCCTCCCTGGCTGCCTCCCTCTCTCTCGTCCCCTCCCTGGCTGCCTCCCTCTCTCTCGTCCCCTACCTGGCTGCCTCCATCTCTCTCTCTCCTCCCTGGCTGCCTCCCTCTCTCTCTCTCCTCCATGGCTGCCTCCCTCTCTCTCGTCCCCTCCCTGGCTGCCTCCCTCTCTCTCGTCCCCTCCCTGGCTGCCTCCCTCTCTCTCGTCCCCTCCCTGGCTGCCTCCCTCTCTCCTGTCCCCTACCTGGCTGCCTCCATCTCTCTCTCTCCTCCCTGGCTGCCTCTCTCTCTCGTCCCCTCCCTGGCTGCCTCCCTCTCTCTCTCCCCTCCCTGGCTGCCTCCCTCTCTCTCGTCCCCTCCCTGGCTGCCTCCCTCCCTCTCGTCCCCTCCCTGGCTGCCTCCCTCTCTCTCGTCCCCTACCTGGCTGCCTCCCTCTCTCGTCCCCTCCCTGGCTGCTTCCCTCTCTCTCGTCCACTCCCTGGCTGCCTCCCTCTCTCTCGTCCCCTCCCTGGCTGCCTCCCACTCTCTCGTCCCCTCCCTGGCTGCCTCCCTCTCTCTCTCTCCTCCCTGGCTGCCTCCCTCTCTCTTGTCCCCTCCCTGGCTGCCTCCCTCTCTCTCGTCCCCTCCCTGGCTGCCTCCCTCTCTCTTGTCCCCTCCCTGGCTGCCTCCCTCTCTCTTGTCCCCTCCCTGGCTGCCTCCATCTCTCTCTCTCCTCCCTGGCTGCCTCCATCTCTCTCTCTCCTCCCTGGCTGCCTCCATCTCTCTCTCTCCTCCCTGGCTGCCTCCCTCTCTCCTGTTCCCTACCTGGCTGCCTCCATCTCTCTCTCTCCTCCCTGGCTGCCTCCCTCTCTGTCGTCCCCTCCCTGGCTGCCTCCCTCTCTCTCGTCCCCTCCCTGGCTGCCTCCCTCTCTACTCCCTGGCTGTCAGCGTCTCCTCCCTTACTCCAGCCTTTCTTTACATGCTTACATCCCTCCTTTATTTTCAGTCTCTCCCTCTCTTTCACGCCTTCTGTCGCAGTTCTCTCCTGACTCTTTAGTGTGTTCATTGAATAGCACACAGTCACAGAGAGAGACGATGAGACTGTGAGGGAGGCTGCAAGGGTATGTAGATGAGTGCAGACAAGACAGGACAAGACATTCAGTGTTCAACACCATGACCGTGTTGGGTTCCATTACTCTGTCCAACTCACAGCTAGTCTGCAGCCTGTTCAGAAACATCACCTCATACACACCCCCTCTCTACTCAGATGGACTGGAGGAAGAGGAGGAGGAAGATGCAATCAGGGTGGGTCTTAATGAGGAAGATGAGGGAGAGGAAGAAGAGGGAGAGGAGGAGAAGGAGCAGGCTGCATGGTGAGGGTATAATGAGGAAGAGGAGGAGTGAGTAGGCAGGCTGTGTGGGATGGGTATTAATGAGGAAGAGGAACGAGGTGATCCAGCCCACAGCTCCTCTTCTCCTCCTCTCCTCTCCTCTTCTCCTGAAAGCCCATCAGTTACCCTGCTCCCTGACTCCTCCTTAAATCACCCTGTAATATGCACACTCAACCGCTACAGCCCCGCTCGCCACCACACACACACACACACACACACACACACACACACACACACACACACACACACACACACACACACACACACACACACACACACACACACACACAGCTATCTTTTAACTCAAGCTGAATGAACCCCCTCTCTCAAAGTACTGGCCATGCGAGGAGCTTTCAGTGTGGACCTAACTAACTAAACGAGTTGATGAAATAGAAAGTTAATCAATAATAGGAAGGTAATTATAGAAGTGGAGAAAATTGGAAGCCTAATGGATCTGACTGTGAAATGAAGTGGGAATTAATAGGCTTTTCATGGAGCAAAATGGCTGCCATGTCGTGCATCACCCAGGTGGATGCTACAGAGTGGGGGTGGTGGAGTGAGTATGTGCGAAGCAGTTGATTATCATCGTCGTCATCAGGTGGTGGTTGTTATCATCATTACTTTCTCTTGTTCTTGTGAAAGTGTTTCTTGAACCAGGCAATAGTGTCATGTTTCAGACCTTCTGCTTACTCTGCCCATAGAAGATGGTGTCAGTTTACCCTGTAGGGATTATGCGTCAGCATCAAATGACCCTCTAAAACAGCAGCCACTCATAATGATGACAGACTGCCTGGGTGTGACAGTATGCCCATGTCATCCCCTCTCCTCTTTGTGTATGGTGACTGATTGATCTTGTCAGACAAGCCTCTCCTACCCAGATACCGACACTGGGCAGGGGCTGGGGAGATGGTGAGTGATATGGGGTTTGCTGCGTAGGGGCATGGGTTGACATGTTATGAGAGGAGACAGCTTGCTGAGCTCTATCCAAGACATGTCAGGCCTCCTCAGCTCACCTGCTGGCTCTCTCTCTCTTCCACTCTGCCTCTCCAGCCTATTGCAGTGACAAGGCTTCCCTCAAGTGGTCAGTAGGAGCATTACATCTGTTCAGCTCACATCCATTCGCTTGAGGCCAATCAGCCTTTGGCAATTACTGTCTCGCCGGCATTTACCCGATGGTGGTGACACACGATTGTCACAGTTTAGTATCATGATGGCATGTCAAGGAATAACACACACACACACACACACACACACACACACACACACACACACACACACACACACACACACACACACACACACACACACACACACACACACACACACACACACACACACACACACACACACACACACACACACACACACACAACACACACACACACACGTCCCTGCAGGATCCTTGCCTTACCCTGGATATGAAAGAGTAAAATATCACAGCAAAGCAGACAGAAATACCCATAGTCTAGTTGAACCTGAGTACGAGGGACCTCACAAAACGATATTGTCCTGATACGGTAGCAGGTAGCCTAGATGTTAAAGTGTTGGGCCAGTAAACCAACGGTTGCTAGTTCAAATCCCTGAGCCGACGAGGTAAAACATCTGTTGATGTGCCCTTGAGATCGGCACTAAATCCTTACTTTTCCAGGATTGCCGTTGACAATGGCTATGAACCCACTATCTCAGGGAGAGCGGGGAAATGCAAGAAACACATTTCCATTTCATACATGTGTATAATACACACTCGTACAAGACTAACGTAAGCACCCATTAAATGATTATTACTTAGGTGCCGACACGATATGCATGTGCTTTGATGTTACAAAAATATTGCTCACCATGTGCAGACAGTGGCGGTAGATGCCATTTATGATGAGGGAGGACTTTATTTCAATGTTTTTATGAGCATGGCCTTATTTCTATTACAGCATATTGGATAACTGTCGTTCATACTTCACCCTGCTCAATGTAACATGGATAGGCTTAGGCTACTACATGTAGGCGCACAGGTCCAGAGAAATCAGAGTAATGAAGGTGACAGACAGTGACACATTCAATACCGCCATGCACACTCTTGCCTGCATCTAGCTGATCTAGGTTGTAAAAATGAGTCCAACAGTTGCAGACGAGAGTTTCTATTGGACATATTCAGGTATGTTTATCCCCGTTTCGTTCCATTTTGTTTCTATTTAAGAAAGGCTTTTCAACAGAATCGGCGGAATGAATACACCCCTGATCACATGCAAACACAGAAGTAGCAGCCAAATATAAAGCACATGATCCCTTTGCTCGATGTAGCCTATACAGTATATACTCTGAACAAAAATATTAAATGCAACATGCAACAATGTCAAAGATTTTACTGAGTTATAGTTCATACAAGGAAATCAGTCAATTGAAATAAATTAATTAGGACTTAATCTATGGATTTCACATGACTGAGATACAGATATGCATCTGTTGGTCACAGATACCTTAAAAAAAAGATAGGGGCGTGGATCAGAAAACCAGTCAGTATCTGGTGTGACCACCTTGTCCCTCATGCCGTTTGGTTACCTGTTCAGGATTATGGCTTGGGGGTAAAAACTGTTGAGAAGCCTTTTTGACCTTGACTTGGCACTCCGGTACCGCTTGCCATGCGGTAGTAGAGAGAACAGTCTATGACTGGGGTGGCTGGGGTCTTTGACAATTTTTAGGGCCTTCCCCTAACACCGCCTTGTGTAGAGGTCCTGGATGGCAGGCAGCTTAGCCCCAGTGATGTACTGGGCCGTACGCACTACCCTCTGAAGTTTAAATATATATATATTTTTAAATTTATTTAACCTTTATTTTACTAGGCAAGTCAGTTAAGAAGAAATTCTTATTTTCAATGACGGCCTAGGAACAGCGGGTTAACTGCCTGTTCAGGGGCAGAACGACAGATTTGTACCTTGTCAGCTCGGGGATTCGAACTTGCAAACTTTCGGGTACTAGCCCAACGCTCTAACCACTAGGCTACTCTGCCACCCCTTGCCGCCCCTTGCGGCCTTGCGGTCGGAGGCAATTGCTGTACCAGGCAGTGATGCAACCGGTCAGGATGCTCTCGATGTTGCAGCTGTAGAATCTTTTGAGGTTCTCAGGACCCATGCCAAATCCGTTTAGTTTCCTGAGGGGGAATAGGCTTTGTCGTGTCCTCTTCATGACTGTCTTGGTGTGTTTGGACCATTCTAGTATGTTGTTGATGGGGACACCGAGGAACTTGAAGCTCTCAACCTGTCCCAGTACAGCCCCGTCGATGAGAATGGGGGCGTGCTCGGTCCTACCCTCACCACCTCACCACCACCTACCCTCACCACCTGGGGGCGGCCCGTCAGGAAGTCCAGGATCCAGTTACAGAGGGTGGTGTTTAGTCCTAGAGTCCTTAGCTTAGTGATGAGCTTTGAGGGTACAATGAGCAGCATACCACCCAGCATACCACTGCTGGCTTGCTTCTGAAGCTAAGCAGGGTTGGTCCAGGTCAGTTCCTGGAAGGGAGACCAGATGCTGCTGGAAGTGGTGTTGCAGGGCCAGTAGGAGGCACTCTTTCCACTGGTCTAAAAAAATATCCCAATGCCCCAGGGCAGTGATTGGGAACACTGTAGGGTGACGTTAAACGGGTGTCCTGACTCTGAGGTCATTAAAGATTCTATGGCACTTATCGTAAGAGTAGGCGTGTTAACCCCAGTATCCTGGCTAAATTCCCAATCTAGCCCTCAAACTATCACGGTCACCTAATAATCCCCTGTTTACAATTGGCTCATTCATCCCCCTCCTCTCCCCTGTAACTATTCCCCAGGTCGTTGCTGCAAATGAGAATGAGTTCTCAGTCAACTTACCTGGTAAAATAACAGATAAATAAATAAATGATTAGCATTCTCACATAGCTGTTCCTTTTGTCCAGGTGGGAAAGGGCAGTGTGGAGTGCAATAGAGATTGCATCATCTGTGGATCTGTTTGGGAGGTATGAAAATTGGAGTGGGTCTAGGGTTTCTGGGATAATGGTGTTGATGTGAGCCATTACCAGCCTTTCAAAGCACTTCATGGCTACAGACGTGAGTGCTACGGGTCTGTAGTCATTTAGGCAGGTTTCTTTTGTGTTCTTTGGCACAGGGAATATGGTGGTCTGCTTGAAACATGTTGGTATTACAGACTCAGTCAGGGACATGTTGAAAATGTCAGTGAAGACACCTGCCAGTTGGTCAGCACATGCCCAGAGCACCCGTCCTGGTAATTCGTCTGGTCCCGCGAGCTTGTGTACGTTGACCTGTTTAAAGGTCTTACTCACGTCGGCTACGGAGAGCGTGATCACACATTCGTCTGGAACAGCTGATGCTCTCATGCATGCCTCAGTGTTGCTTTCCTCGAAGCGAGCATAGAAGGGATTTAGCTCGTCTGGTAGGCACGTGTCCCTGGGCAGCTCGTAGCCGTGCTTCCCTTTGTAGTCTGTAATAGTTTGCAGGCCCTGCCACATCTGAACAGCGTCAGAGCCGGTGTAGTATGATTCAATCTAAACCCTGTATTTATGCTTTGCCTGTTTGATGGTTCGTCGCAGGGCATAGAGGGATTTGTTGTAAGTTTCCGCGTTAGAGTCCCGCACCTTGAAAGCGGCAGCTCTACCCTTTAGCTCAGTGCGAATGTTGCCTGTAATCCATGGCTTCTGGTTGGGGTATGTACGTACAGTCACTGTGGGGATGACGTCCTCAATGCACTTATTGATATAGCCAGTGACTGATGTGGTGTATTCCTCAATGTCATCTGAAGAATCCCGGAACATGTTCCAGTCGGTGATAGCAAAACAGTCCTGTAGTTTAGCATCTGCTTCGTCTGACCACTTTTTTTATAGACCGTGTCACTGGTGCTTCCTGATTAAATTTTTTGCTTGTAAGCAGGAATCAGGAGGAGATAGCTGTGGTCGGATTTACCAAATGGAGGGCGAGGGAGAGCTTTGTACGCGTCACTGTGTGTGGAGTACAGGTGATCTAGAATGTTTTTCCCTCTGGTTGCATATTTAACATGTTGATATAGATTTGGTAGAACTGATTAAAGTTTCCCTGCATTAAAGTCTGCAGCCACTAGGAGCGCCGCCTCTGGGTGAGTGGTTTCCTGTTTGCTTATTTCCTTTTCCAGCTGACTGAGTGCGGTCTTAGTGCCAGCATCTGTCTGTGGTGGTAAATAAACAGCCACGAAAAGTATAGCTGAGAACTCTCTAGGCAAGTAGTGTGGCCTGCAATTTATCACAATATACTCTACTTCAGGCGAGCAAAATCTAGAAACTTCCTTAGATTTCACTCACCAGCTGTTGTTTACAAATATGCACAGACCGCCCAACCCTCATCTTACCAGAGTGTGCTGTTCTATATTGCCGGTGCAGCATATATCCCTCCAGTTGAATATCCATGTCGTCATTCAGCCACGATTCCGTGAAACATAGGATATTACAGTTTTTAATGTCCTGTTGGTAGGATATTCGTGATCGTACCTCGTCTAATTTATTGTCCAATTGCACGTTGGCGAGTAGTATTGACGGTAACGGCAGCTTTCCTACTCGCCTTCTGCGGGTCCTGACGATGGCATCCGTCTCTTCGTCCTCCGGAAGCTATCATAATTACTGTGTAAGTCTATGGAAAGGGATGAGAACCATGAGCATCCTAGGTTTCCTATTGAAGTCAATGTACCCAGAGGAGGACAGAAGCTAGCCGTCCTCCGGCTACACCATGGTGCTACCCTACAAAGCACTGCTGAGGCTACTGTAGACCTTCATTACTAAACAGTATGTTTTAATAAATTATTTGGTGAATATATTTAATATATTTTTATCAAAAAAGTTAAACTTTTGTAAATGTTTCACTTTACATTTTTCTGAAATTCACTGAGGAGGATGGTCCTCCCCTTCCTCCTCTGAGGAGCCTCCACTGGCTGCAGAGAGAGAGGAGAGAGCATGATAAAATTCGTTTTGATCAATAATGGAAATAAAAGTGCTGAAAGCATGTTGGCTGACTATTTTTGGAGTTATGTATTATGTGTAATACAGCATGTTTAAGCAACACATCATACATGTGTTAGCGTCAATGGCCACCAGATGGCAGCAGAGGTTTAAAGAGATGATGTAAATAAAGTGACGGATGTATCACCACTGACAACCATACAGTATCTCACCTTGTGATACTAGTACATGTTTCTACAGAACTGATCTATCAAATCTCTACTGATCTCTAGTTTGTAAAACAGATACGCAAGATGAACTAGAGACAGTATTGGAGGAAGCAAGATTTACTGGGAACACAATAACATCTGCCATATCTACTAGAGGAGAATCTATGCATTTCAGTAAACCCACTGTCAGACTAAAGTTGGCACTTTTATGATCCGACAAGCTTTAAGCAAATATTGTCTCCCGTCTGGACTACTGCAACTCGCTGTTGGCTGGGCTGCCCGCTTGTGCCATCAAACCCCTGCGACTTATATAGAACGACACAGCCCACCTGGTGTTCAACCTTCTCATGTTCTCCCATGTCACCCCACTCCTCCACACACTCCACTGGATTCCAGTCAAAGCTCGCATCCACTACAAGACTATGGTGCTTACCTACGGAGCAGCAAGAGGAACTGCACCTCCCTACCTTCAGGCTATGCTACACCCCAATCCGAGTACCCTGATTCTGCCACCTCTGGTCTCTTGGGCAGTTCCCGCTCCGCCCAGTTCAAGCTCTTCTCTGTCCTGGCACCCCAATGGTGGAACCAGCTTCCTCCTGAGAGTCCCTTCCCATCTCTCAAAAACATAAAACATTTGAAACCCTACCTCTTCAAAGGGCATCTTAAAATAATCCCCCCAGTGCCTTTTTGTAAAATAACACTTGCACCCGACAGCCCATCCCACCCATCTCTGCTGATAGCTACTTGATTGAGTACAAATGTACTATAACTGTGCTTGGATGTCCCACCAAGCTATCTTAACATGAATGTATCTTAACATGAATGTATCTTAACATGAATGTATCTTAACATGAATGCACTAACTGTCAGTGGCTCTGGATAAAAAAAGTATTCTAAATGACTAAAGTGTCAAATGTAACGTAAAGCCAATCTGACATTTTACCTCCTTCTCCCTTTCTCTCCAATTCTCTACTCTCCATTTCTCTCCTCTCCTCCCGTTCTCTCCATTTCTCTACTCTCCTAATTTTCTCTATATTTCTCTACTCTCCTCCATTTCTTTACTCTCCTTCTCTCGATCTCTCTTCTTTCTTTCTTTCTCTATATTTTTCCCAGACTTTATCTTTCTACTGACCTTTCGCTCTCTCCTTCTCTCTCTCTCGTTCCTAGGCCAAACGCCACCACCACTGACAATTTCTAGAACGCAAAAATATTTTAAACCTTTCTGATTGGTCCCAATGGATTGGGTCAGAGCCAGAGCACACATGGGTAAAGCGACGTTTGGAAAATGTGTCATTGGCTTTGATACTCTGATTGGTAAGAGGTGATCGCTGAAGACTTTGGTTTGTACAACACCCCTGATTTCAGCACAAACGGCTTCAACCATGGCAGTCTCAGACTGAAGTACAGTATGTAGCAAACACAGAGCAGAGGAATAATTATATTTGAGTCATCAGGCAATCTCCCCTCTCGCTCTCTCTCCCCCTCCCTGTCTCTCTCTGCCCTGTGGCAACGGTGAAATGGCATCACATCCCTGTATTTGGCTTGTGTCCTGTAGGCCTCTCATTCCTTCTATTTCTGTCCAGAGCTCTTAAACTCTCATTAATGATATTAGCCATATTCTCTCACATCTACATCCTCCAATACATGTCTGCATACATACTTAATGTACATACCACGACAGCCAACTCATGTCTTTTGATGTCTTCCCACATGCAACAAGACTAAATGGGGTGATACACATCTAATGAAAATTACATTGTAGTTGTTGCCCATGGCGATTTTCTATAAAGGGCATTTTTAATCAGTTCCTACTGTGAGAATGCCCACCAACAACAGAAATGTCAGTCTCTGTGTATCGCCCATGGAGGGCAGCAAATCACTGCTGAGCCCCGAGCTACAAACTTTCTGAGACAACAACACTCACTATTGCCTCGCTGAGGTTTAGACTGCAGACAACTGCATCAATCACACATATTGACTAGTTACACATGCACCATAAACACAGCTTCTGTCCAGCTCCACTCTCTGTCAGTCATAGCTTGAATATCACCTCTAGAGACCTAGAGACTAGAGACCAATGCTTTGTCCAAAATGGTATCCTATTCCCTATGGTCCCTGATCAAAAGTAATGCAAATGATGCCATTTGGCCACATTCCAAGACTCATTACCCCAGCTAGGAGCTAGAGTATATCTAGGAGCTAGGCGCTACAGTATAGCTAGGTGCTACAGTATATCTAGGAGCTAGGAGCTACAGTATATCTAGGAGCTAGGCGCTACAATATAGCTAGGCGCTACAGTATAGCTATGAGCTACAGTATAGCTAGGTGCTACAGTATATCTAGGAGCTAGGCGCTACAGTATAGCTAGGCGCTACAGTATAGGCTAAGAGCTACAGTATAGCTAAGAGCTACAGTATAGCAAAGAGCTACAATATAGCTAAGAGCTACGGTATAGCTAGGAGCTACAAGTATAAAAAATCTAAAAAATCTAAATCACATTTTATTTGTCACATACACATGGTTAGCAGATGTTAATGCGAGTGTAGCGAAATGCTTGTGCTTCTAGTTCCGACAATGCAGTAATATCCAACAAGTAATCTAGCTAACAATTCCAAAACTACTACCTTATAGACACAAGTGTAAGGGGATAAGAATATGTACATAAAGATATATGAATGAGTGATGTACAGAGCGGCATAGGCAAGATACAGTAGATGGTATTGAGTACAGTATATACATATGAGATGAGTATGTAAACAAGGTGGCATAGTTAAAGTGGCTAGTGATACATGTATTACATAAAGATGCAGTAGATGATATAGAGTGCAGTATATATGTATACATATGAGATGAATAATGTAGGGTATGTAAACATTATATTAGGTAGCATTGTTTAAAGTGGCTAGTGATATATTTTACATCATTTCCCATCAATTCCCATTATTAAAGTGGCTGGAGTTGAGTCAGTGTGTTGGCAGCAGCCACTGAATGTTAGTGGTGGCTGTTTAACAGTCTGATGGCCTTGAGATAGAAGCTGTTTTTCAGTCTCTTGGTCCCAGCTTTGATGCACCTGTACTGACCTCGCCTTCTGGATGATAGCGGGGTGAACAGGTAGTGGCTCGGGTGGTTGTTGTCCTTGATGATCTTTATGGCCTTCCTGTGACATCGGGTGGTGTAGGTGTCCTGGAGGACAGGTAGTTTGCCCCCGGTGATGCGTTGTGCAGACCTCACTACCCTCTGGAGAGCCTTACGGTTGTGGGCGGAGCAGTTGCCGTACCAGGCGGTGATACAGCCCGACAGGATGCTCTCGATTGTGCATCTGTAGAAGTTTGTGAGTGCTTTTGGTGACAAGCCGAATTTCTTCAGCCTCCTGAGGTTGAAGAGGCGCTGCTGCGCCTTCTTCACGATGCTGTCTGTGTGGGTGGACCAATTCAGTTTGTCTGTGATGTGTACGCCGAGGAACTTAAAACTTACTACCCTCTCCACTACTGTTCCATCGATGTGGATAGGGGGGTGTTCCCTCTGCTGTTTCCTGAAGTCCACAATCATCTCCTTAGTTTTGTTGATGTTGAGTGTGAGGTTATTTTCCTGAGGGCCCTCACCTCCTCCCTGTAGGCCGTCTCGTCATTGTTGGTAATCAAGCCTACCACTGTTGTGTCGTCCGCAAACTTGATGATTGAGTTGGAGGCGTGCGTGGCCACGCAGTCGTGGGTGAACAGGAAGTACAGGAGAGGGCTCAGAACGCACCCTTGTGGGGCCCCAGTGTTGAGGATCAGCGGGGTGGAGATGTTGTTGCCTACCCTCACCACCTGGGGGCAGCCCGTCAGGAAGTCCAGTACCCAGTTGCACAGGGCGGGGTCTAGACCCAGGGTCTCGAGCTTGATGACGAGCTTGGAGGGCACTATGGTGTTAAATGCCGAGCTGTAGTCGATGAACAGCATTCTCACATAGGTATTCCTCTTGTCCAGATGGGTTAGGGCAGTGTGCAGTGTGGTTGAGATTGCATCGTCTGTGGACCTATTTGGGCGGTAAGCAAATTGGAGTGGGTCTAGGGTGTCAGGTAGGGTGGAGGTGATATGGTCCTTGACTAGTCTCTCAAAGCACTTCATGATGACGGAAGTGAGTGCTACGGGGCGGTAGTCGTTTAGCTCAGTTACCTTAGCTTTCTTGGGAACAGGAACAATGGTGGCCCTCTTGAAGCATGTGGGAACAACAGATTGGGATAGGGATTGATTGAATATGTCCGTAAACACACCAGCCAGCTGGTCTGCGCATGCTCTGAGGGCGCGGCTGGGGATGTCATCTGGGCCTGCAGCCTTGCGAGGGTTGACACGTTTAAATGTTTTCCTCACGTCGGCTGCAGTGAAGGAGAGGCCGCATGTTTTGGTTGCAGGCCGTGTCAGTGGCACTGTATTGTCCTCAAAGCGGGCAAAAAAGTTATTTAGTCTGCCTGCTTACATGCTTACATGCATCATGCATTGACATCATATTGAACTCATTAAATAATGCAAGCAGCGAAATGTCACCGCAAAGGAAGTGCAGTCATGTCACACGCAGACCGCAAAGCATCAACTGATATGATATGACAAGACATTGAATGCATGTATATACGTACAGCCTGCATCAGCAATTTCTCACAGAGGCATCAGAGGCAGGGTAAAAGACGAGGGAGGACTGGAAAGGTTCTATGGATATGCCTAGTTTGGAATGTGATTGTCCATGTATGTGTGCGTAGGCGTGTGTAAAGGACGTCATGCTTGCTTTGCAAGTACCACTTCCTCCCGATTCAGCCCATACCTGGCGAAAGCTTGGGACCTCTGCTAGCACACGTGGCCGCCCTCCTGAAAGGTTCTCTTAAAGATTTTATGGATATGCCTAGTTTGGAATGTGAATGTGTCTGCGTTTCCATGTGTGTGTCCGTGTGTGTGTCCGTGTGCGTGTCCGTGTGCGCGCGTGTGTCCGTGTGCGTGTGTGTGTGCACACTAGAGGAGGCTGGTTGGAGGAGCTATAGGAGAATGGCTCATTGTAATGGCTGGAATGGATTAAATGGAACAGTCAGATGTGGTTCCCATATGTTTGATGTGCGTGATACCATTCCATTTAGTCCATTCCAGCCATTAAAATGAGCCCGTCCTCCTATAGAGCATCCCACCAGCTCTGATGCACATGCATGAGTGTCTGTGCCTCTCCATTGAGCTGTGAAGTATGTATCCTGTAATCATTGTTGCCACAGTGGCGTGTGAAGGAGAGAGCTGGCCAATACAAGCATACATCACCACAATAGTCTCTGTATCTGTATATAGGCCTACTGCAGACAGAGTAGACTGAGGTGGGTTGTGGGAGAGTCATCAGTAAACGTGTCTGAATTGTGTTATTGACTATGACAGATTTGTATTGCTGTCTGTTGATGACTGCTCCTACTGACCCGTGTGGGGTAGGATTCACATGATAGGCTCATAACTCCATGGTTACTATTAGTGGGAGTTTTCAGTGGGGTATCAGGGAAATCATGTCACTCACGTGTCAGACCCTGCATCAGCATCAGCCAGTGAAAAGCTATGACGTAAGCCATGAAAAGAGATGCAATCATGGCAATGCAATCAGCCGCCATGTATCCTGCTTCACTTGCTACAGTGGCACTGCCCGCCATCCTGTATAAGCTACCTACTTATGCCCCGTGTCCATTGGAGCAGGCTCAATGCAACCACTTACTGTAGCAGCTAATGCGCCTGCCTGCATGTATCCATCCCACACACAATTACCAGGATCACCTCCCTATTCACTGCACCTCCATGACCCAATTACCATCCAGCCATCAGCCCGGGACACGGAACTACAGAACACTCGCTGCGGCGCTTCAGAACAGGGAGAAAAGTCGGTGGCACATGCTGACCTTTCCCTGCATCCAGCTAATCAAACACTGACTCTGTGGTGTTCGGTCGGGTGGGGGTGGGGGGGGGGGGCTATTCTAGTAAATGTAGTAATTACTGGCAGCGAATTGGGAGTCTTAAGCCTGACTGACTGAAAGGTATTTGAGTCTGAAAAGAAAAGCTGATAATTGAGGCTGTCCCCCCATGGCCTCTCACTCTGCCTCATCAAAAACGCCCTTCACTCCCGCTCACCGCTTGTGGCGCTGCCGTTGTCACTGCTATCTCTCAGAATAATTGTCTTTCCCATTCAAATCCCCAACGATAGATCACTCCTTCCCTCTTTCAGGAGAGGCCCAGCTTGCTTCTCTAGTCCAAATGGTGTGACATTTTTAGACAATCGGCGATCTGAAGTGCATCGTCTCCCACCCGGCTAATGTTTATAGGCCTACAATACTCTCTCGACACTCTCAACCCACCTGTGTTGTTACAGAGAGGACTCTTCAAAGTATCTGTTCATTATTGTTGTGAAATCGTGGATATCATAGAGTGTCACACCCTGATCTGTTTCACCTATCTCATCTCCACCCCTCTCCAGGTGTCGCCCATCTTCCTCATTATCCCCAGTGTATTAATACCTGTGTTCTCTGTTTGTCTGTTGCCAGTTCGTTTTGTCCGTCAAGCCTACCAGCGGGTTTCCCCTTGCTCCTGTCTTTTTCTATAGTTTCTATAGTTTTCCCGATTTTTCCCATTCTGCCTGCCCTGAGTCAGCCTGCCGCTCTGTACCTTGTCACACCGCCCTGGATTATTGACCGCTGCCTGCCCTGACCCTGAGACTGCCTGCCGTTCGGTACCTTTTGACTCTGATCTGGATTATTGACCTCTGCCTGCCCTGACCCTGAGACTGCCTGCTGTTCTGTACCTTTTGACTCTGATCTGGATTACTGACCTCTGCCTGCCCTGACCCTGAGACTGCCTGCCGTTCTGTACCTTTTGACTCTGATCTGGATTACTGACCTCTGCCTGCCCTGACCCTGAGACTGCCTGCTGTTCTGGACCTTTTGCATCCTATCTGGATTACTGACCTCTGCCTGCCCTGACCCTGAGACTGCCTGCTGTTCTGGACCTTTTGCATCCTATCTGGATTACTGACCTCTGCCTGCCCTGACCCTGAGACTGCCTGCCGTTCGGTACCTTTTGACTCTGATCTGGATTACTGACCTCTGCCTGCCCTGACCCTGAGACTGCCTGCTGTTCTGGACCTTTTGCATCCTATCTGGATTACTGACCTCTGCCTGCCCTGACCCTGAGACTGCCTGCTGTTCTGGACCTTTTGCATCCTATCTGGATTACTGACCTCTGCCTGCCCTGACCCTGAGACTGCCTGTCGTTCGGTACCTTTGACTCTGATCTGGATTACTGACCTCTGCCTGTCCTGACCCTGAGACTGCCTGCTGTTCTGGACCTTTTGCATCCTATCTGGATTACTGACCTCTGCCTGCCCTGACCCTGAGACTGCCTGCCGTTCGGTACCTTTTGACTCTGATCTGGATTACTGACCTCTGCCTGCCCTGACCCTGAGACTGCCTGCTGTTCTGGACCTTTTGCATCCTATCTGGATTACTGACCTCTGCCTGCCCTGACCCTGAGACTGCCTGCCGTTCGGTACCTTTTGACTCTGATCTGGATTACTGACCTCTGCCTGCCCTGACCCTGAGACTGCCTGCTGTTCTGGACCTTTTGCATCCTATCTGGATTACTGACCTCTGCCTGCCCTTGACCTGTTGTATTGCCTTCCCATGTTCTAGTAATAAACTCTTGTTACTTCAACACTGTCTGCATCTGGGTCTTCCCTAAAACGTTATAATAGAGGGTGATTGTACTGTAATGACTAGAAGCTTTCTTTCAGCAACCTTTTCATATACAGAACATTTAATATAAAAGCCTGGGGATTATTTCAAAAGCCTACCACTGTGCCAGTCAGGCATCTCCTCAGACAGCTGATGGGCTAACGGTTTCCTGTCTGTCTGTAGTACCTCATTCCCTCTCCACCTGAGTCAATGTTCACACATGTCAACTAAGAACAAAGTGAAGGTATTGAAGTGAATAGCTAATCACTATGGGGCATTACACAGAGAAGGCAAATAAAATAGAAAGACAGGGAAGGAGAGTGCAAGTATGGGTATCTGTAACCCAATATGGCAACCGGAGTATGGGTGAGTGGGTGTGTCGAAAGGAGTGGGTGTATGGGAAAGCTTTGTTGCCACTCAAGACCATTTTGCGTGGCTGATTGGGCTGCAGTACAAGTCAATAGTACGCCGGCGGGAGCAACGTGGCAATTGTTTTCTCTCACATGATTTTATTTCAAGTAGGATAGCAACCTACACAAGAAATAACTAATATTGATAACCATCTAGATGTCACCTATTACTCAATAATCTAGATGTCACCTACTACTCAATAGTTCTGTTACTATGGGCTATGTACTGTAGTTCTGTTACTGTGGGCTATGTAGTTCTGTTACTATGGGCCATGTACTGTAGTTCTGTTACTATGGGCTATGTAGTTCTGTTACTATGGGCCATGTACTGTAGTTCTGTTACTATGGGCTATGTAGTTCTTTTACTATGGGCTATGTACTGTAGTTATGTCACTATGGGCTATGTACTGTAATTATGTCACTATGGGCTATGTTGTTCTGTGACTATGGGCTATGTACTGTAGTTCTGTAATATACTGTATGGGCTTTGTAGTTCTGTTACTATGGGCTATGTACTGTAGTTATGTCACTATGGGCTATGTACTGTAATTATGTCACTATGGGCTATGTTGTTCTGTGACTATATGCTATGTACTGTAGTTCTGTGACTATGGGCTATGTACTGTAGTTCTGTGACTATGTGCTATGTACTGTAGTTCTGTGACTATGTGCTATGTACTGTAGTTATGTGACTATGTGCTATATACTGTAGTTCTGTGACTATGTGCTATATACTGTAGTTCTGTGACTATGTGCTATATACTGTAGTTCTGTGACTATGTGCTATATACTGTAGTTCTGTGACTATGTGCTATATACTGTAGTTCTGTGACTATGTGCTATATACTGTAGTTCTGTGACTATGTGCTATATACTGTAGTTCTGTGACTATGTGCTATATTGGGGGTAAAAAAAATACTAAAATCACCAGGAATTCAGCGAAAAATGTGTTTAATTTAGGAAATCTGTTCCCAAGTATTCCCACAAATAAAAAATAGACTTCATCGTGTCTCAATGTAATCAAGATATGAAATGAATGTTATTTTCAAATACCATCACTCTTTGGGCTTCGTTGTGATCAATTTGCAGTGTACAAATGATTGAATATGTTCTGGCTCCACGATCATCCATTTTGACAAAAATCGGCCTACAGATTATTCTAGTTGCCTACCCCTGGGCTACGGGGTTCTGGAACTATGGGCTATGTAGTTCTTTGACTATAGGCTATGTACAGTGAGCTCCAAAAGTATTGGGACAGTGACACATTTTATTGTTGTTTTGGCTCTGTACTCCAGCACTTTGGATTTGAAATGATACAATGACTATGAGGTTAAAGTGGAGACTGTCAGCTTTCATTGGAGGGTTTTTTCCTCCATATCGGGTGAAATTACAGCACTTCTTGTACTGTACATAGTCCCCCATTTTAGGCGACCCAAAGTATTGGAACAAATTCCCTTATATGTGTATTAAAGTAGTAAAAAGTTAAAGTATTTGGTCCCATATTCATAGAACTGTCACGTTCTGACCTTAGTTCCTTTGTTTTTGTCTTTGTTTTAGTATGGTCAGGGCGTGAGTTGGGGTGGGCAGTCTATGTTTGTTTTTCTACGTTGGTTTTTGAGTTCAGCCTAGTATGGTTCTCAATCAGAGGCAGCTGTCAGTTGTTGTCCTTGATTGAGAATCATACTTAGGTAGCCTGAGTTTCACTTTTGGTTGGTGGGTGTTTGTTTCCGTGTGAGTGTTCGGGCCACAAGGTACTGTTTCGGTTTTGTAAATTCACGGTGTCATTTATTGTTTAGTGTTCTGAGTTTTAATTAAACATCATCATGAACACTTACCACGCTGCGCTTTGGTCCTCCTCTCTTTCTCCCGACAACATCCGTTACAAGAACGCAATGACTACATCCAACTTTTTCTGTTTGTTTTGGTTGTGTTTTAGATTATTTTGTGCCCAATATAAATACATGGTAAATAATGTATTGTGTCATTTTGGAGTCACTTTTATTTTCTTAACATTTATTTAACGCCCTATGGGACTCCCAATCTTGGCCAGTTGTGATACAGCCTGGAATTGAACCAGGGTCTGTAGTGATGCCTCTAGCACTGAGA
The DNA here is from genome assembly GCF_023373465.1 of Oncorhynchus keta. Lineage (NCBI taxonomy): Eukaryota > Metazoa > Chordata > Actinopteri > Salmoniformes > Salmonidae > Oncorhynchus > Oncorhynchus keta. Next base: position 25,258,306 of record NC_068452.1, read on the forward strand.
TGCAGTGCTTAGACCGCTGCACCAATCGGGAGCCCCCGGTGTGGTGCAGAATAAAATATACACTTGTACATTAATGTGAACGCTACCATGATTACGGATAATCCTGAATGAATCGTGAATAATGATGAGGGAGAAATTTACAGATGCACAAATATCATACCCCCAAGACATGCTTACCTCTCACTATTACAATAACAGGGGAGGTTAGCATTTTGGGGGGACTATGATATTTGTGCGTCTAACTTTTATTCACGATTCATTATCCAAAAAACCCTCACATTAAAGCTGAGAGTCTCCACTCGAACCGCATAGTCATTGTATCATTTCAAATCCAAAGTGCTGGAGTACAGAGCCACAACAACCACAATTTGTCACTGTCCCATTACTTTTGGAGCTCACTGCAGTTCTGTGACTCTGGGCTATGTAGTTCTGTGACTATCTGCAATGTAGTTCTGTGACTATCTGCAATGTAGTTCTGTGACTCTGGGCTATGTAGTTCTGTGACTATGGGCTATGTAGTTCTGTGATTATGGGCTATGTAGTGCTGTGACTATGGGCTATGTAGTTCTGTGACTATAGGCTATGTAGTTCTGTGACTATAGGCTATGTAGTTCTGTGACTATAGGCTATGTAGTTCTGTGACTATGGGCTATGTAGTTCTGTGACTATGGGCTATGTAGTTCTGTGACTATGGGCTATGTAGTTCTGTGACTATAGGCTATGTAGTTCTGTGACTATAGGCTATGTAGTTCTGTGACTATAGGCTATGTAGTTCTGTGACTATAGGCTATGTAGTTCTGTGACTATGGGCTATGTAGTTCTGTGACTATGGGCTATGTAGTTCTGTGACTATGGGCTATGTAGTTCTGTGACTATAGGCTATGTAGTTCTGTAACTATAGGCTATGTAGTTCTGTGACTATAGGCTATGTAGTTCTGTGACTATAGGCTATGTAGTTCTGTGACTATGGGCTATGTAGTTCTGTGACTATAGGCTATGTAGTTCTGTGACTATAGGCTATGTAGTTCTGTGACTATAGGCTATGTAGTTCTGTGACTATAGGCTATGTAGTTCTGTGACTATAGGCTATGTATTGTAGCTCTAACTAAGGAATACTAGTGAGCGTTCCGTCTCCTAGCTCTACCTCTGTGGTTGTGTTCCGGCTGCAGGTCATTAGTGTTCAGGGAAGCTGTTACATTTAATTAGAGTTTATTATTGTAATGTGGAGCAGAGCAGTCCCAACACATCCCCTAACTGCCTAATGTATTTGTTTTTCTGGGTAATAGCGTCTTGACTCTTTTGCCTGTGGAGGTGCTTGGGAAGGCTGCTGGGTGAAAAGCCTGGCCTAGAACCACACACCAGTCAGGTTCATATGCAGTACACTGTACAGCTTAGTCTTACTGTAGTTTGCTGGATAGACTCATGATAGTCTCTTCACAGCCGCTGTGTTTGGGGCCAGCAATACTATACTTATGGAAACAGAGTGGAGTCATTGAGCCATTCAGTTATTACACAAACACACAGAGAAAAACAAGCATACCAACAGGATCAAATGAGTTTTCAGCAGTAGAAATGGGAGCTGGCCATGTGTGAGGAGTAGGGGGCTACAATGGGGGCTACAGTGGGGAGCTACAGCGGGGGCTACAGCGGGGACTCCAGCAGGGGCCACAGCGGGGGCTACGGGGAGTTGGGATCTAACTGTGCACTCTATCATTTACACAACAGGGGATCTGTTTGAATCATCAAACAGTGGTAGAGGACACAAGTTGTCCTTTCAATGATACATACTACAGTATAGCTAATAGGTTGAGCTGATCTATGACTGAAGTATTACGTACTACATACAGTAGGTTGTGGACATTAAGCATTCCATGATATTTACACTACCTGTAATAACGATATAATAATTAGGTGGGTGCTTCCTTTTGTCCTATTTCAAACATGTACAAGTGTGTATTATACACATGTGAATAGGAAATTAGTTTTTAGCATATCCAACTCCCCCTGAGAGTGGGGTCACAGCCATTATTGACAGCAACCCTGGAGCAATTAGGGCTAAGTGCCTTGCTCAAGGGCACATCGGCAGATCTGTCACTTAAGTCGGCTCAGGGGGAGTTGTTTACAGGCCCAATACTCTTAACCACTAGGCTACCTGCTGCCCATGTTCCTTTCCCTCTTTGCAATTGTGCATGTTTGTGTGTGTGCGTGTAATGTTTATAGGCATGTTCTGTAGTTACAATATGTGCGTCTGTTATCCAGTCCTGTCACGAAGGAAAACGACAGTCCTTAAATGATGATATTTGTGCAGGAGCCTTGAAGACATGAGAAATCGGAAAAGACCATCTTCCAAATTAATATTCCATTCATACATGAGCCGGGAATGGACAATGATTTGTCCCTTAAGGAGATGCTTCCTATACTAATTGTTAACATAAATATTCACTCTATTTTCTCTTCCTAAGACATCTCAGCAGTGTTTTCACCTCCTGGGTCACATCACTGTTGAGTGTATAGCATGACGGCCAGAGGTTACAATGAAGCAGGATCAAACCAATTAGAGAATAGTTTCAACCTCTAAGGACGGGGGAGAGATTACATTGTAAAGGGTATTTCATATATTTATTATAAATGATATGTATGGAAAGTCAACAAGCTGGTGGATATTTCCCCCCAACAATACAAAACAGCAATGCAAACCTTGATGACAGCCAGGGCCCTTCTCTGCATTACAATAATATCAAATATATGTCATGGTCGTCATAAGAATGGGACCAAGGTACAGCGGATGTTGAGTTCCACATATTTACTTCAAAAGTGAAACTTAAAGCAAAAACAATAAATCAATAAACGAACAACGAAACGTGACTAAGTGGTGCGTGCACATGCACAAACACAAAACAATATCCCACAAACACAGGTGGGAAAAATAGCTACTTATGATCCCCAATTAGAGACAACGATTACCAGCTGCCTCTAATTGGGAATCATACAAAACACCAACATAGAAAATATAAACTAGAACACCCCCTAGTCACGCCCTGACCCACTACACCATAGAGAAACAAGGGCTCTCTATGGTCAGGGCGTGACAGTACCACCCCCACACCACACCCCTAAAGGTGCTGACTCTGGCCGCAGAACCTGAAACAAATGGGGAGGGTAGGGGGGGTGATTAGTGTCGGTGGCGGCTCCGGTGTAGGTTGTAGCTCCCGCCCAGACCCCGGATCCTGCCATCGCGTCGGGCTGAACGCCGTGCCTGGACTGGGCATCGACACAAAGGAGGACTCCGGCCATGGAGCTGGGTTGGACGCCGTGCCTCGACTGGACACCGGCGCAGAGGAAGGCTCCGGCCATGGAGCAGGACTGGGCGCCGTGCCTGGACTGGGCACCGGTGCAGAGAGAGGCTCCTGCCATGGAGCGGGACTGGACACCGTGCCTAGACTGGGCACCGGCGCAGAGGGAGACTCCTGCCAGGGAGCGGGACTGGACACTGTGCCTGGACTGGGCCCCGGTGCAGAGGAAGAGTCCAGCCTTGGAGCTGGACTGGACGCCTTGCCTGGAAGCTCCGGACCGTGGACCTTCGCAGGAGGTTCCGGACCTTGGACCTTCGCAGGAGGTTCCGGACCGTGGATCATCGCAGGAGGTTCCGGACCGTGGACCTTCGCCGGAAGCTCTGGACCGGGGACCGTCGCCGGAAGCTCTGGACTATGAATGCGCACTGGAGGCCTAGTGCATGGAGACGGTACAGGGGGCACCGGACTGGTGACACACACTTCAGGGCGAGTGCGGGGAGCAGGCACAGGACGTACCTGACTGTGAATGGGCACTGGAGGCCTAGTGCATACAGCCGGTACAGGGGGCAGCGGACTGGTGACACGCACTTCAGGGCGAGTGCGAGAAGTAGGCACAGGATATACCGGGCTGGGGACCCGTACTTCAGGGCTAGTGCTGCGAGGAGATACAGGACGTACCGGACTGGGGAGGCGCACTGGATACCAGAAGGGTGGAGCCAGCCCAAGTTGCACCAGACTGCTAACCAGATCCCCTGGTTGGATGTTGAGCAGAGCACAATTGCATCTCTCTCATCTCTCTTCTAACTTCCCCAATGCCTCCCTGACCGTCTCTGGCACTTCAAGGAGAGCGCAGGAAGCAGGCACAGGACGTACCGGGCTGGGGATACGCACTTCAGGGCGAGCGCAGGAAGCAGGCACAGGACGTACCGGGCTGGGGACACGCACTTCAGGGCGAGCGCAGGAAGCAGGCACAGGACGTACCGGGCTGGGGACACGCACTTCAGGGCGAGTGCAGGAAGCAGGCACAGGACGTACCGGGCTGGGGACACGCACTTCAGGGCGAGCGCAGGAAGCAGGCACAGGACGTACCGGGCTGGGGACACGCACTTCAGGGAGAGTGCGAGGAGGAGACACAGGACGTACCGGACTGGGGAGGTGCACTGGAGGCCAGATGCGTGGAGCCGGTCCAGGTTTCACCAGACTGATGACACGCTCCTCCAAACGCCTGCGTTGCCACATACTCCTATCCTGCTCTATTCTCCGGTATCCCTCCTCACACTGTTCCATCGACTCCCGGGCGGGCTCTGGCACACTCCCTGGGTCGACCGACCACCTCTCTATCTCCTCCCAGATGTTCTCTGGATTTTCCCTTTTCTCAGCCACCAGCTCCATGTGCCCCCCCCACAAACAAAGATTGGAGTCTCTGTGGCCCGCGGTCCCCGGCGTCGTCGCCGTCCTTCTTGCGTCCTCTGTGACTCCTGCCAAGGAAGGGTCTCCTGTCCGCTGCTTGGTCCTTGGTTTGTGGGATATTCTGTCACAGTTGTCGTAATAACGGGACCAAGGCGCAGCGGATGTTGAGTTCCACATATTTATTTCAAAAGTGAAACTTAAAGCAAAAACAATAAATCAATAAACAAACAACAAAACTGTTATGGGATTTTTATGAATAATGACTAAATTACATTTAACTTAGAACTAAACTAAATACTACTATGTTACTGTATGATTGTATGAATCTTATTATAATACTGAAAATAATAGTTTTAGTCAAGAAAAACCTTGGGCTTGTAGTAGATTGTTTAACAGGTGGCAGACAATGTGGGAAGGCTTGTGAACTATATTGCCATTGTATCTGAGAGGAGGAGAGACATTTATGACGAAATGTGAGGTATATAAACCAATGTACATGGTATTATGACCACAGCTCTCGGGAATAAACGCTAATTGATTCATTTTGAGACTGATCTTTGTTTATTATATGCAAATAATAATATAATAATAATAAGAACCTTACAAATTATTATAAACAGACAAAGTGTTTTGCTTTGTTACAATTGAATTGGTTAATGAACATATAGGAATTAAATTCCTCCAACAGAAACGTGAATAAATGGTGCACATGCACTAACACAAAACAATATCCCACAAACACAGGTGGTAAAAATAACTACTTATATATGATCTCCAATTAGAGACAACGATTACCAGCTGCCTCTAATTGGGAATCATACAAAACACCAACATAGAAATATTAAACTAGAACACCCTCTAGTCACGCCCTGACCCACTACACCATATAGAAACAAGGGCTCTCTATGGTCAGGGCGTGACAATATAGATATACTGTATCTTGTAGATATACATGTGATCCAACTTGGATACCATTCTGCATCATTTCTAATTGGTGAACAATTCAGGATAGGATTAACGGTTTGTGTACAATCTACTTTATGTCAAGTGCATTGAAATGTCTAAATTTTTAAGACTGATATTTCTGATACTTAGACAACGTACCAAAGCCCCCCAGCATATCTGATATAGAGCTAACTCTCCATCATTACAACACCAGGCACACAGAGAGGTGCAGTCCCCACTAGCTGGGTCTGTCTAGTCATTTTTAATAGAGCCCGGTCTCACTATGATAAACACAGATATCAGGCTGGCTGCAAATATCGATCGCCAACAAACCAAGTAGAAAAATGTGTCTGACAAGTGAGATGCACTCCTCTCCCAGAGAGTTTCCCTCAGCTATGTCTCTTCCAGTCCACCTCTCACTAAGGAGTGAGAGAGAGAGACAGGACAGAGGGAGGAACCGAGAGAGAGCCAGAGGGAGACAGAGAGACCGAGACCAGCAGCCTAGGGCAATGTGGCTTAAAGGGACCTTTCCTGAATATTTGTTCATTCAATTGGCAGTAAGTGACTTTTACATGATGACCAGACTGCACACGTGCGTGCGTCTGCCTTCGCGCGCATGTTGATTTTGTCCACACCGGACGCGATCAGGTTGAAATATCAAAATTAACTCTGAACCAACTATATTAATTTGGGGACAGGTCGAAAAGTATTAAACATTTATGGCAATTGAGCTAGCTAGCTTGCTGTTGCTAGCTAATTTGACCTGGGGTATAAATATTGGGTTGTTATTTTACCTGAAGTGCACAAGTGTCACGGTTTTCATATGGTGAAGGAGAGTCGGACCAAACTGCAGCGTGTATATTGCGATCCATGTTTAATCAAACAACGTAAACACGAATAAACACAAACACTACAAAACAATAAACGAAACGAAAACCGAAAACAGCCTATACGTGTGTCAACTAACATAGCACAAGGACATCAAGACACTCAGGACAATCACCCACAATACAACCAAAGAATATGGCTGCCTAAATATGGTTCCCAATCAGAGACAACGATAAACACCTGCCTCTGATTGAGAACCACGTCAGACAGCCATAGACAGAACCCCCCCCCCCTAAGGTGCGGACTCCCGAACGCACCTCAAAATCAATAGGGAGGGTCCGGGTGGGTGTCTGTCCATGGTGGCGGCTCCGGCGCGGGACGTGGACCCCACTCAGTAAATGTTTTAGTCCCCTCTTCTTGCGTCCCTAGATAGTCCACCCTCGCCGCCAACCATGGCCTAGTAGTCCTCACCCAGAACCCCACTAGACTGAGGAGCAGATCGGGACTGAGGTGAAGCTCAGGAGTGAAAGGAAGCTCAGGAGTGAAAGGAAGCTCAGGAGTGAAAGGAAGCTCAGGAGTGAAAGGAAGCTCAGGAGTGAAAGGAAGCTCAGGAGTGAAAAGAAGCTCAGGAGTGAAAAGAAGCTCAGGAGTGAAAGGAAGCTCAGGCGTGAGAGGAAGCTCAGGCGTGAGAGGAAGCTCAGGCGTGAGAGGAAGCTTAGGAGTGAAAGGAAGCTCAGGAGTGAAAGGAAGCTCAGGCAGGTTGATGAATCCACCAGATCCTGGCTGACTGGCAGATCCTGGCCGACTGGCAGATCCTGGCCGACTGGCAGATCCTGGCCGACTGGCAGATCCTGGCCGACTGGCAGATCCTGGCTGACTGGCAGTTCTGGCAGATCCGGGCTGACTGGCAGATCTGGAAGAGCCTGGTTGACTGGCAGATCTGGAAGAGCCTGGTTGACTGGCAGATCTGGAAGAATCTGTCTGACTGGCAGATCTGGAAGAATCTGGCTGACTGGCAGATCTGGAAGAATCTGGCTGACTGGCAGATCTGGAAGAATCTGGCTGACTGGCAGATCTGGAAGAATCTGGCTGACTGGCAGATCTGGAAGAATCTGGCTGACTGGCAGATCTGGAAGAATCTGGCTGCTCCTTGCAGACTGGCAGCTCCTTGCAGACTGGCAGCTCCTTGCAGACTGGCAGCTCCTTGCAGACTGGCAGCTCTGGGTGCTTCATGCAGACTGACAGCTCTGACTGCTCCATGCAGGCTGGCAGCTCTGACTGCGCTGAACAGACAGGATACTCCAGTAGTGCAGGAGAGGAGAAAGGCTCCGACAGCGCTGGAGAGGCGGGAGACTCCGACAGCGCAGGAGAGGCGAGGCGCACTGTAGGCCTGATGCGTGGTGCTGGCACTGGTGGTACTGGGCCGAGGACACGCACAGGAAGCCTGGTGTGGGGAGCTGCTTCCGGAGGGCTGGGGTGTGGAGGTGGTACTGGATAGACCGGACCGTGCAGGCGCACTGGAGCTCTTGAGCACCGAGCCTGCCCAACCTTACCTGGTTGAATACTCTCGGTCGCCCTGCCAGTGCGGCGAGGTGGAATAGCCCGCACTGGGCTATGTAGGCGAACCGGAGACACCGAGCGCAAGGCTGGTGCCATGTAAGCCGGCCCAAGAAGACGCACTGGGGACCAGATGCGTAGAGCCGGCTTCATGGCATTTGGCTCGAAGCTCAATCTAGCCCAGCCGATACGCGGAGCTGGAATTTTCGCCTGCCCGGTCTTTCTAGCCCCCGGTAAGCACAGGGAGTTTGCGCAGGTCTCCTACCTGGCGTAGCCATACTCCCTGTAAGCCCCCCCCCCCCCCAATACATTTTTGGGGCTGATTCCCGGGCTTCCATCCGCGTCGCCGTGCTGCCTCCTCATACCAGCGCCTCTCCGCTTTAGCTGCCTCTAGTTCCTCCTTGGGGCGGCGATATTCCCCCGGGTTTAGCCCAGGGTCCTCTCCCGTCGAGGATTTCCTCCCATGTCCAGAAATCCTTATTGCGCTTCTCCTCTTTGGGCTGCTCTTGCCTGTTGACACGCTGCTTGGTCCTGTGGTGGGTGATTCTGTCACGGTTTTCATATGGTGAAGGAGAGTCAGACCAAACTGCAGCGAGTATATTGCGATCCATGTTTAATCAAACAACGTAAACACGAATAAACAAACACTACAAAACAATAAACGAAAACCGAAAACAGCCTATACGTGTGTCAACTAACATAGCACAAGGACATCAAGACACTCAGGACAATCACCCACAATACAACCAAAGAATATGGCTGCCTAAATATGGTTCCCAATCAGAGACAACGATAAACACCTGCCTCTGATTGAGAACCACTTCAGACAGCCATAGACTTACCTAGAACACCCCACTAAGCTACAATCCCACTATCTACACACCACATACAAAAACCCATGTCACACCCTGGCCTGACCAAATACATGAAGAAAAACACAAAATACTACGACCAGGGCATGACAACAAGGTCCTCTACTCCGACAATTAATCCACAGATAAAAGGGTAAACTGAGTTTGTTTCAAGAAATCTCTCCTCCTTCAGGCTTCTTATTCTTCTTTTGACTTTATATGATGGTTGGCAACCAACTTTACAGCATTACTACAACCGACTTCTACATCTGCATTGCTTTCTGTTTGGGGTTTTAGGCTGGGTTTCTGTATAGCAGTGCTTTATAAATATATTTGATTGAATTTGATTGACTGGAGTGTGGACCTCAGTTCACCCACACTGCTCGTGTGCGTCAGCGAGCATCTGCGAAGCCAGGCGCTAAAATACAACTTGGTTCTCTCTATTTGTTACCCTCAACCACCCTTGCAAGTCCTGCCTTTCCCATCTCCTCATTGGTTTTTAGGAACATATGCCCACGTGGGTGATTAAAAGATGATCTGAGGTCCACACTCCAGTCGGTTGTGGTAATGCGCATTAAAGTTGGTTGCCAACCGTCATATAAAGTCCAAAGAAGAAGAAGCCTTAAGGAAAGAGGAGAGATTACTAGAAACGAACTCGGTTGACAGTTTCTGTGGATGAATTGTCAGAGTAGAGGACCGTGTGCATTTCAGGTAAAATAACAACCCAATGTTTATATCACAGGTCAAATTAGCTAGCAACAGTAAGCTAGCGAGCTAAATTGACGTAATACTTTACGACCTGTCCCCAAATTAATATAATTGCTTCCGAGTTTGTTTTGATATTTCGACCTGCGTGTCCTGATTGCGTCTGTACAGAAATCAACATGCACACACAGACGCACGTGATGTGTTGGCAGGCATGTTATGTCCTTAATCCAATTAGCCAATTCCACATTATTTCTCTCCTCATGCACAGTTGCATACCGCTCATGAGGCTAGTTCACACTCTCCACACACACATACGAGAGAAGAAGAGAGAGGGCTGTAATTATATCGAAAGCACCGGATGGATCAGTGTGTGAACCAATCAGAGAAAAAGTCAAGACCCATCACGTTCTCTTCCCCTCTCTCCCATCTCTACATCTTTCCCACTTCCTCCTCTCTGCATGGTGTTTCCTACACTAGCGTGCATCTTGCCCAGGTATACAGTATGTGGCAGATTCACACGCCATTGTTTGGCCCTACTTGTGGCCATATTGATTTAACACTAGAGGCCTAATTACAACCAATCTGTCAGGAGAGGAGTGTGAGCTAGGCGGCAGGCAGACAGTCAGGGGAATGAGGGGAATGGAATGAGAGTGATGGAGCGATGGGGGGGTAATTATTCCTTTCATTGTCATTAGAGGATGGAGAATATAATAACCCTGCAGGCAGAGCACCAGGCAGTTTACATATCTCCCTCTCTCCCTCCCTCCGTCGATCTTCCTCACTCTCTTTCCACCCCACCCTCTCCCCTCCCCAATTTCCTTCTCTGCCTCTCCTTCTGCTCTCCGTTGCTCCCTGTCTCTCAGTAGTAGTCCACTGGGCATTGATTCAAACCCACTGCACATCCGCCCACTGTGTACTCGAACTCTGCCTCATCCTGCCCGCCTGCACACCACCACTGATCATTGCTATTCATACCACAACATGCGTCTCATTGTGTTGGTTCCTGTGTGAGTGAGTGAGTGAGTGAGTGAGTGAGTGAGTGAGTGAGTGAGTGAGTGAGTGAGTGAGTGAGTGAGTGAGTGAGTGAGTGAGTGAGTGAGAGAGTGTGTGTGTGTGTCTAAAATAAAATAAATGCCCAGAATGTGAGGTATTATCTCTTGGTTCGTGAAGCAAATATGCCCTCAGTGGAGCAAGTTAAGTATTTCTTCCTGGAGGTTTGCTGGGCCTCAAGGACTATGGAAATGTCAATAGGGAACTGAGTTGAGGTTTTAGAGGGGCGGGTTAAACTCAGGGCCAAACAGTAGGGGTGCTTGGGTAAAATCCCCTGAGAAGCCAAGCCGGGGAAAAAAAGCCATATAACAACCGATGTGTTGTGATAATTGTGATGTTTGCTCTATGACATGTTAGTTAGTTCATATGCCTTGCCACTGTGATATATAGGCCTAAAGGCTGAGACAATAAGAAGACACAGTGGCAGAAGAAATTCAACCACACCTTTGTTTCATCACAAAACCGGAGAGCAACATCTGTCCGATAAAGTCCACAAAGCATATTGCATGAAACAAACAGTTACATGACCATGATGTGATTGGTGTGAAGCTAAATCCAAACAGGCTTTTCTTGTGTGCCAGGACCAGTCACAGCTGAGCTCTCTCAGTTTATCTGATTGGCTATTATTATTTATTTGTTTATTATCAAGGGAGGCCAAATGCTCCCTGGCTCCCCTTGCAATCAATGCTATGGGCGGCAACAATGTCATACTCTTTTTGACCAGACAGCATCAGGTAGATGGGCTACACATACTGAGACAGAGGGGCGCTGTTTCACTCGCTGTAATACTTTCTCCGGTGAGATACATTCAGCTCCTTGTGAATTGAGGGCCCTTTATGGACCAGAGAGACGAAAGAAAAAGAATTGTCTATGTTTAAAAAAAAAAAAAGTCTTACACGGAACCCAAACTGGCAGCGCGCGTGCGCCATCGTGCATAAATGTATTTTGTCCCCTTACACCAAACGCGATCACAACACGCAGGTTAAAATATCAAAACAAACTCTGAATCAATTACATTAATTTGGGGACATTTCGAAAAGCATCTAACATGTATGGCAATTTAGCTAGTTAGCTAGCAAATGCAAGCTAATTTGTCCTATTTAGCTAACTTGCTGATGCTAGCTAATTTGTACAGGGATATAAAAATGTAGTTGTTATTTTACCTGAAATGCACAAGGTCCTTTACTCCGACAATTAATCCACACATAAAACGGCCAACCGAATGGTTTCTAGTCATCTCTCCTCCTTCCAGGCTTTTTCATCTTTGAATTTATAAGGTGATTGCATCTACACTTTCATAGTATTGCCAAGACAACCGGCAAAGCAGTTCGTCTTTCAATCTCCCACGTGTGTATAATCAATGAGGAGATGGCACATGCTTCTATAAACCAATGAGGAGATGGGAGAGGCAGGACTTGTAACGCGATCTGTGTCAGAAATAGGAATTATTCTTCTTATTTTTTTGAATAACATGGATTTCTTATTTTGCAACGCTCGCGCACTCGACGTGTCCGGTCTGGTCAGCATGTTAGTAATTGTTTGGGGGAAGCCAGGCTTCCTTTGGCATCCATGAAAACACACCACTGGGGACAACATTTCCTTGGTACATCTTTCGTTCATATTTCCAGTCCCTAGTTGTAAGGTATGATGAATGTCTAGTACAGTATTTGTTTTGGTCCAACGTCCAGCTTTTGTCCACACACCACAGTGCAGATAAATAGTTCTCACTTCATCATTACAAGTCTGCTGTCGCTGCTGCATTCTCTGTTATGGTATGCATGGCCAGTGACCGCTACATGGGAATATCTGTGTTTTATCATGTTGAGGAAGTCCCAAAGAGTTGAAATCAGAGAGAATAGGCTAGTGTGTTTACGCTGCTGGCTACATCTTGTTATCTCTATGCCTATATCAAACATATGCATTGACTGTATAGCTACTAGCTACCACTTTACCTTCCGCACCATGGGCCTACAGAGAGGAGAAGAGAAGAGCCTGAAGGAGCTGCTTGATATGCGCCGTCAGGCTACAGATCAGGCGCTGACTCCCCTGACTAGCGACTTTCAGGCCCCGGCTCCGTCGGGGAGGCTCCCCTCACCCTACTGAGTGGCTGTGACAGAGCGCCCGCTGCAGAAACACATTGATAAAAAGGCTCCTCTCTCCACCCGCCCTCCTCTGCAGCGCCACGCAGCACTCGACGGTCATCCACAAGATGAAAGCTCTCCGACAGTTATCTTTCAGCAGGAGGGGAAGCACTGTCACACTCACAATGGAAGGTGAAGAAGACAGAAATCCCAGGGAAGAAAGGTAGAAGTACTATGGGAGGGAGGGAGGGATGGAGGGAGAGAGAGAGAAAGAGAAAGAAAAGGAGAGGCAGTAGCATTCACGGGGGAGGGTTTCAGTTTAGATTTCCTCCTTGTGTCTGGATGTACCGTTTGGATTTCTTTTGATCCCCGAGTCAGACAGCACTAGAGAACTCATCCTCAGCTGACTGGTGGCCATTGTACCGGTTGCAAATTGTCTGATGTCAAGCAGCTTCTCTCTGAGATTCTGACATGGAACCTGTGTACTGTGAATGTGTGCCCATTGTGGAAAACTGTACTGAATGAGCTGTCTGGAATGTAATGTGTGTCTACTATCCATTCCAATGATGACATCTTTTCACTTTAAAATGGAACGTTGTCTTGTGATTGGGTATGTGAGAGCACTCTGATGTGTGTCTTGTGATAAAAGAGGAGGGTTTTTGTAGGAGAGCACTGCAGTGCAGTCAGGTACACACAGCAGCAGCCCAATCTGCTCCGTCTCCAAGTGAGTATGAAAGCTTTGTATCACAGAGGGAAGCTGTGGGCTTTAGGCGCAACTGCCATATTTATATTCCAATCTTCTTCACAGAAACCCACATCGCCAAGCTCATAAAAGATTCATTGAGCAGGGGGAAAGCAAGGTCATACAGAAAACTGGCCAGGAGGTGCTTACTGCTTACCGCAACATTTAAAAAAGGCTGTGTGATCCCCATGGCTGTAGTTACTACGGTTACTCCTCACGTTGCCCTTTTCACGGTCGTCAGCCTGTCCTAAGATGCTGACCGCACACCTCCACGCCCTGACTGTCTGTCTGTCCATCAGCTGTCACTCTCACCCCAACACAGGTACAAGTAGCCTAGCGGTTAGAGCGTTGGGCCAGTAACTGAAAGGCACTTAACCCTAATTTCCTCCAGGTGCTCTGTACTATGCTGACCATGTAAAATGGCACCTATCTAGCGTACGTGACAGTACAACATCTTGTTATTACGCCGCCCGCCTCTCAAACGTTTGTTAATATTCATCTATTCATGTTAAATGCTCTCTGCGTCTCCAGAGAAACACTGATCTATTTGTGTATTAGCAGTAGATAGCAGAGGACACAGTGTGTATGGCGTGTAGCCGAGGCCCAGCCCAGCTCTGGAAGGTTGTTGTCAGAGGGATGTCACATTGGGTTAGAGTCATCCTCCACAGACCTCTGAGAACAGTGCAGCCTGCAGCGCAGAGGGAGAGACTATCTGGTATGGCTGATAATCATCCCACCAGCACCAGTCAGCCTGACCTGCCTGGTCAGCTAAGCTGAGGGGAGACATGAGCATATGAATAAAGATACTACACAACCTCAACCTTCCCTCTGAAGGCCGATATTCAATCAATATAATTGGGGTGGGGAAAATGATTTGCTTACACTGACGAGAATCATTATGTTACTGCACCTGGAATAAACAAACCAATCACAGGTGGAATGATGAAGGAATGATGAGGACAGTCCTCTTTAGGTGTTACTGCTGTGTAGACACCAACCATACAGGACTGGCCAGAATTACTTCTAGAGTTTGAATGTGGTCCAAGAAGCAAGGTTGTCTGTAAAAAGGATTGCCTGCTATAAACGTGTCTGTGTAAAATGCACAAAATAATGTAAAATAAAAGGACCACCAAAGATCACTGTAAATATATTTTTAAGTGTATGTGCTGTAAGAGACAGTATGTGCTGTAAGAGACAGTATGTGCTGTAAGAGACAGTACGTGTTGTAAGAGACAGTATGTGTTGTAATATGCAGTATGTGCTGTAATACACAGTATGTGTTGTAATATGCAGTATGTGCTGTTATACACAGTATGTGCTGTAAGAGACAGTATGTGCTGTAAGAGACAGTATGTGTTGTAAGAGACAGTATGTGTTGTAAGAGACAGTATGTGTTGTAATATGCAGTATGTGCTGTAATACACAGTATGTGTTGTAATACACAGTATGTGTTGTAATATGCAGTATGTGCTGTAATACACAGTATGTGCTGTAATACACAGTATGTGTTGTAATATACAGTATGTGCTGTAAGAGACAGTATGTGCTGTAATACACAGTATGTGTTGTAATATACAGTATGTGCTGTAATACACAGTATGTGTTGTAATAAATAGTATGTGCTGTAAGAGACAGTGTGTTGTAATATACAGCATGTGTTGTAATACACAATATGTGTTGTATTATACAGTATGTGTTGTATTATACAGTATGTGTTGTAATATACAGTATGTGCTGTAATACACAGTATGTGTTGTAATATGCAGCATGTGCTGTAATACACAGTATGTGTTGTAATATACAGTATGTGCTGTAATACACAGTACGTGCTGTAAGAGACAGTACGTGCTGTAAGAGACAGTACGTGCTGTAAGAGACCGTATGTGCTGTAAGAGGCAGTATGTGCTGTAAGAGACAGTATGTGCAGTTTGAGACAGTATGTGCAGTTTGAGACAGTATGTGCTGTAAGAGATAGTATGTGCTGTAAGAGACAGTATGTGCTGTAAGAGACAGTATGTGCTATAAGATACAGTACGTGCTGTAAGAGACAGTATGTGCTGTAAGAGACAGTATGTGCTATAAGATACAGTATGTGTTGTAAGAGACAGTACGTGTTGTAAGAGACAGTACGTGCTGTAAGAGACTGTACGTGCTGTAAGAGACGGTACGTGCTGTAAGGGACAGTATGTGCTGTAAGAGACAGTATGTGCTGTAAGAGACAGTATGTGCTGTAAGAGACAGTATGTGCTGTAAGAGACAGTATGTGCTGTAAGAGACAGTATGTGCTATAAGATACAGTACGTGTTGTAAGAGACAGTACGTGTTGTAAGAGACAGTACGTGCTGTAAGAAGTGTAGGTGCTGTAAGAGACAGTACATGCTGTAAGAGAATGTACGTGCTGTAAGAGACAGTATGTGCTGTAAGAGACAGTATGTGCTGTAAGAGACAGTATGTGCTGTAAGATACAGTACGTGTTGTAAGAGACAGTACATGTTGTAAGAGACAGTACGTGCTGTAAGAGACTGTACGTGCTGTAAGTGACGGTACGTGCTGTAAGAGACGATACGTGTTTTAAGAGACGGTACGTGTTTTAAGAGACAGTATGTGTTGTAAGAGACAGTACGTGCTGTAAGAGACAGTACGTGCTGTAAGAGACAGTACGTGTTTTAAGAGACGGTATGTGTTGTAAGAGAATAGTACGTGTTGTAAGTGACAGTACGTGTTTTAAGAGACAGTACGTGTTTTAAGAGATAGTATGTGCTGTAATATACAGTATGTGTTGTAATATGCAGCATGTGCTGTAATACACAGTATGTGTTGTAATATACAGTATGTGCTGTAATACACAGTATGTGTTGTAATATACAGTATGTGCTGTAATACACAGTACGTGCTGTAAGAGACAGTACGTGCTGTAAGAGACCATATGTGCTGTAAGAGACAGTATGTGCTGTAAGAGACAGTATGTGCTGTAAGAGACAGTATGTGCTGTAAGAGACAGTATTTGCTGTAATATACAGTACGTGTTTTAAGAGACAGTACGTGTTTTAAGAGACAGTATGTGCTGTAAGAGTAGGTATTTGCTGTAATATACAGTACGTGTTATAAGAGACAGTACATGCTGTAAGAGAATGTACGTGCTGTAAGAGTCAGTATGTGCTGTAAGAGACCGTATGTGCTGTAAGAGACAGTATGTGCTGTAAGAGACAGTATGTGCTGTAAGATACAGTACGTGTTGTAAAAGACAGTACGTGTTGTAAGAGACAGTACATGCTGTAAGAGACTGTACGTGCTGTAAGAGACGGTACGTGCTGTAAGAGACGGTACGTGTTTGAAGAGAGTACGTGTTTTAAGAGATAGTATGTGCTGTAAGAGACAGCTCTGGTTTTCATGTTTTGCATGTAGACCCCTTCTGAAGCTAAACTCCCAATAAGGATCACCTTGGGGAGACGGTCAGAGACACACAGGAAAGCCATTGGTCAGTGGTTCACTCCGGAGCCAGCAGTGGGCCTCTGAGCTACACTGTCATGGCGGTAACCGAACAACCAAAAGGTCAGTGAGAGCTCAGAAACTCCCAGGGGGTCAGTAGTGGTCAGTCTGGAGCAAACAATCTGGTCTGTAGAATGACAAGACAGCCGGTCACTCAGGACATACTGGGGACCAGACCTGAGTTTTAAATGTGTATACTTTGCCAGATGGGTGGAGTTTGCACTTTTAAGACTACTTAATTTGCTCAATTGTGGCCAGGTAAGTTCAATCAAGCATAACTGAAAAATGATATTAAACTCAGAGCTGCTGTAGACCAGATAGATACGGATCTAGAATACTGAGTGTGACAGTCAGTTTGGGACACATTCTCTCCAGGTAGTTACATTTGCATGTTGGTCACTTGGCAGACACTCTTATTCAGAGCGACTTACAGTAGTGAGTGCATACATTTTCATATTCGTTTTGGTACCGGTCCCCTGTGGGATTTGAAGCCACAACCCTGGAATTTCAAGCACTACGCTCTATTAACTGAACCACACTGGACCACCAGTTAGAAAGGCAGAGATACTGTGGGACAACCCCGTCTCGGAGCGCCATGCAGGGACAGTGTGTCAGTGTGAGGGACGAGGAGGCTAATGACCAAATGCACACTCCACCCAGCATTCCATCAGTTCTGGTGGTCCGTTACAGCCAAGACCTGTGCTGTTCAGTGCCCATCCCTCACCTGTTTAACCACTGCCTCACAGCAAAATCCCACCCCTTCCTGTACCCAGAACCACACTAATATCACTCCCCTTCCTGTACCTCAACATCACACTGATATCACTCCCCTTCCTGTACCTCAGCCAAGCATCACACTGATATCACTCCCCTTCCTGTACTTCAGCCCAGCATCACACTGATATCACTGCCCTTCCTGTACCTCAGCCCAGCATCACACTGATATCACTGCCCTTCTTGTACCTCAGCCCAGCATCACATTGATATCACTGCCCTTCCTGTACCTCAGCCCAGCATCACACTAATATCACTGCCCTTCCTTTACCCAGGACCACACTAATATCACTGCCCTTCCTGTACCCAGGACCACACTAATATCACTGCCCTTCCTGTACCCAGGACCACACTAATATCACTGCCCTTCCTGTAGCCAGGACCACACTAATATCACTGCCCTTCCTGTAGCCAGGACCACACTAATATCACTGCCCTTCCTGTACCCAGGATCAGACTAATATCACTCCCCTTCCTGTACCCAGCATCACACTAATATCGCTGCCCTTCCTGTACCCAGGACCACACTTATATCACTCCCCTTCCTGTACCCAGGACCACACTAATATCACTGCCCTTCCTGTACCCAGGACCACACTAATATCACTGCCCTTCCTATAACCAGGACCACACTAATATCACTGACCTTCCTGTACCCAGGACCACACTAATATCACTGCCTTTCCTGTACCCAGGACCACACTGATATCACTGCCCTGTACCCAGGACCACACTAATATCACTGCCCTTCCTGTACCCAGGACCACACTAATATCACTCCCCTTCCTGTACCCAGCATCACACTAATATCACTGCCCTTCCTGTACCCAGGACCACACTAATATCACTCCCCTTCCTGTACCCAGGACCACACTAATATCACTGCCCTTCCTGTACCCAGGACCACACTAATATCACTCCCCTTCCTGTACCCAGCATCACACTAATATCACTGCCTTTCCTGTACCCAGGACCACACTGATATCACTGCCCTTCCTGTACCCAGGACCACACTAATATCACTGCGCTTCCTGTACCCAGGACCACACTAATATCACTGCCCTTCCTGTACCCAGGACCACACTAATATAATTGCCCTTCCTGTACCTCAGCCCAGCATCAAACTAATATCACTGCCCTTCCTGTACCTCAGCCCATCATCACACTAATATCACTGCCCTTCCTGTACCTCAGCCCAAGGTTACACTGATATCACTGCCCTTCCTGTACCTCAGCCCAGCATCACACTAATATCACTCCCCTTCCTGTACCTCTGCCCAGCATCAAACTAATATCACTGCCCTTCCTGTACCCAGGACCACACTAATATCACTCCCCTTCCTGTACCCAGGACCACACTAATATCACTCCCCTTCCTGTACCTCAGCCCAGCATCACACTAATATCACTCCCCTGCTGTACCTCAGCCCAGCATCAAACTAATATCACTGCCCTTCCTGTACCTCAGCCCAGGTCAAACTAATATCACTGCCCTTCCTGTACCTCAGCCCAGGGTCACACTAATATCACTGCCCTTCCTGTACCTCTGCCCAGGGTCACACTAATATCACTGCCCTTCCTGTACCTCAGCCCAGCATCACACTAATATCACTGCCCTTCCTGTACCTCTGCCCAGGGTCACACTAATATCACTGCTCTTCCTGTACCTCTGCCCAGGGTCACACTAATATCACTGCTCTTCCTGTACCTCTGCCCAGGGTCACACTAATATCACTGCCCTTCCTGTAACTCAGCCCAGGGTTACACTAATATCACTGCCCTTCCTGTACCCAGGACCACACTAATATCACTCCCCTTCCTGTACCCAGGACCACACTAATATCACTCCCCTTCCTGTACTTCAGCCCAGCATCAAACTAATATCACTCCCCTTCCTGTACCTCAGCCCAGCATCAAACTAATATCACTGCCCTTCCTGTACCTCAGCCCAGCATCACACTAATATCACTGCCCTTCCTGTACCTCTGCCCAGGGTCACACTAATATCACTGCTCTTCCTGTACCTCTGCCCAGGGTCACACTAATATCACTGCTCTTCCTGTACCTCTGCCCAGGGTCACACTAATATCACTGCCCTTCCTGTACCTCTGCCCAGGGTCACACTAATATCACTGCTCTTCCTGTACCTCTGCCCAGGGTCACACTAATATCACTGCTCTTCCTGTACCTCTGCCCAGGGTCACACTAATATCACTGCTCTTCCTGTACCTCTGCCCAGGGTCACACTAATATCACTGCTCTTCCTGTACCTCTGCCCAGGGTCACACTAATATCACTGCCCTTCCTGTAACTCAGCCCAGGGTCACACTAATATCACTGCTCTTCCTGTACCTCTGCCCAGGGTCACACTAATATCACTGCTCTTCCTATATCTCTGCCCAGGGTCACACTAATATCACTGCTCTTCCTATATCTCTGCCCAGGGTCACACTGATATCACTCCCCTTCCTGTACCTCAGCCCAGCATCACATGGATATCACTCCTCTTCCTGTACCTCAGCGTCACACTAATGTCCCTGCCCTTCCTGTACCTCAGCCCAGCGTCACACTGATATCACACCCTGGTCAGCAGTGTCCATTCCGTCTACTGACTTACTTTGTAGAAGAGTTGCACCCACAGACACACAAGTTAACACACATACACAAGCGTGCACGTGCGCGCACACAAACACACACACTCCTCTCAGGGTGGATAATAAGACATGAAAGAGCCTGAGACATTAGGAGGAATGGAGGAGCAGCCAGCACAACACCTCCTTCTCCTCCCACCCCTCCTTGAACAGACTCTCCTTGTGACATAACCTCCATACGCTACAACAATTCTGACACACACAATACAGTCTCATTAGCTGGCGCTGCTTCAAGCTCTACAGTAATCAGTTAGGACACTAAAGCACACACTATTCAATCTCCTCAAGCAGCCATGAATCAAACACAATGCTAGCTCATTATCCGCCACAGACTGTGAAGCGGGATACTTCGATATATGACTAAATGGAGAGAGCACGTGAATGTGGTGGCGGGCATGAGACTAATCAATCTATCACTGCCTGTTTGTTCGCCCACATGCTGCTCAACATGATTGTTTCTGTCTGTCATCCACCACACCATTATAATTAGGTGTACGTACCACTGCACAGGACAAGAGGCACCATCTCACCAATCAGTGAGTATGTGTGTTAGCTGTGTACTATATGTCTCTCTAATTGTCTGTGTGTATGTGCCTACTAGGCATTTCATTCCACTCCATCCACTTCCATTGGCACTGCCCATACAGAGGGGGATGGAGGATGGAGAGAGGATTCAGTGTCAGTGTCCGGGGTGTCGTCTCCTCCAGGTTGAGGAGCCATGATGCAGGCCGAGCCTTGTGCGTGTCCTCTCCTCTCCCTGGGAGATTTACACCCCTCTCTCTCGCAGCTTTTCATTTGTCTAATTCCCTGTGTGGCTGGCTGGGAGGTTTAGGCTGCTGCTAGGCAGAGCACGTACTGTTCATCCGCCCTGCGCGGCCTGCCTACCAGCGTCCTTGGGTCCCCAGAGCAATGCAAGGAGGACTCTCTCTCTTACTTCAATGCCCCTTCCCTCTCTCTCACTCTCCCTCGCTATTTGAATGCCGTCCAACTGCTCCCTCTGTCACTTCCACCTCAATTTATAGGAATTTTAACAGCCCAGGTTCACTGATTGTAAAACCATTTCATTGCCCAGGAAAGTTAAAAGGAGTGGTATTATAAGGTTTATGTGTCCGTGTTGTTTTGGTAAGATGATTGTGTAGTCGCCTCCTGGCCGGGTGACAAGGACAGGAATTTAGCCTGTGAGTGGTTCAATCACAGCAGCCTCCGCAGAGCCCAGGGAGGGGTTTAAATGGTCGTCATGCTGCTTCCTCTCATTGGACAAGCACCAAAAAAGGAGATTTCCCGGCACGGGGTCCCACTACCAGGTCAGCTGGGAGCTGATCGGGATTGGACGACAGCCATGCCAGCTGTTTGTCCTGCTGCCCTATGATTGGGCCAAGTTCTGTCCTGCGTGTCCTCTCAATGTCTGTGTTGGAGCAATTTAACACCAAAAGATTGTCCTGTACATCTATGATTGGCTCTGTGTGAGTTTTGTCTCTGCTCAAAATGCCAGGAAAACCCTGAATGTGACTCTGCAGACAAAGGCTGCACACAGAAAATTGCACTAAATCACCATTGCTTTTCTACTCTGCTTTTCCACTCCTTTGCAGCGTAATCTGCATTTCAATTCAATTGAAATTGGCTTCTTAAATATAATCAACTCAACTTATTTGTGAAGCAAAGTGAGACACACTGTACATTTCTGTGAACTGCTATCTTCACTCTAATGTGTAACTAACTATTTACAATCAAATGACTCCAACTGTGGGTATAGTTTCTGTTGCAAACATGATTTCCATCTCTAACAAGGAGGAGCATTTTAAATAGTCCCAAACAGCCAGTTTATTTCAGCCAATTGTTTATCGGCCTCCCTGGTGCAAGGGGATAGAACAAATTACGGATGGAAATAAATCTTTTGAATTATTTACAGAAGTTTTGTCTTCCTCTTTGAGAATGACAGCCAATTAGACGATCTCGCCCACTGCGCTCGGCGTTTGAACAGGGACAAACACCAAAGCAAATGGTAACTTCCATCACTCACAGCCTTCAAGGCCAGACTGTTTCAAACAGTAAATACACCCCACTGTCTGCACCAGTCTCTCCTATGGGAACACTGCACTGCACTCATGCTCTCCTATCAGTAAGTAAGCAGTGTTGTGTTCACAGGTTGTTTCAAGTACATGTAAAATATCCTGCCCTCAGCAGACAGCCACTGATTAAACAAAAAATGATTATAGAAACACTGAAGTCTCTCAAGACCCCCCAAAGCTCTACTTCCCAAGCCCTCTGTTTAGTTCAAAGTAATTTAATAATTAGATTTGATTGTGTTGTCGACGACTCTGATCTGGATTTTAGATCTGCAAAGACTTGCTAAGTGCTTACTGTGTTTTTGATAACGTTTCAAATGAAACATTTTAATGAAGGAACATACACTGAGCTGAGTATACCAAACATTAGGAACACTTTCCTAATATTGAGTTGCACTCAGAACAGCCTCAATTCGTCGGGGCATGGACTCGAGGTGTCGGAAGCTTTCCACAGGGATGCTGGCCATGTTGACTCCAATGTTTCCCACAGTTGTGTTAAGTTGGCTGGATGTCCCTTGGGTGGTGGACCATTCTTGATGCACACGGGAAACTGTTGACTGTGAAAAACCCAGCAGCATTGCAGTTCTTGTCATACTCAAACCAGTGCGCCTGGTACCTACTACCATTCCCTGTTCTAAGGCACTTTTGTCTTGCCCATTCACTCTCTGAATGACACACATACACAATCCATGTCTCAATTGTCTCGAGGATTAAAAAATACTTATTTAACCCGTCTCCTCCCCTTCATCTACACTGACTTAAGTGGATGTAACAAGTGACAACAGTAAGGGATCGATGTTTTGTACTCAGTGTATTTATTGGCTTTCTGTTGTCGTACATTTCCATGCAATCATATTTCTCACATAGACCTCACCCCAATGTCAGCAGCACACTCAGTCCACCAATCAAGCCCCTAATTGTTTCAATTGGATAAGTGTCATGAACTGGCTGAAAACCTGCATTACATCTAGGAAAATAAATGATCCTTACTCCTGCATAACCTCTAGGAACAAAAATCATATTTAAACCTGCATTAACTCTAGCATTAACTCTCAGCTTTTTTCCATCTACGTAACATTGCAAAAATCAGAAACTTTCTGATAGGAGGCAGCATTTTCACTTTTGGATAAATAGCGTGCCCAATTTCAACTTCCTGCTACTCATGCCAAGAATATAATATATGCATATCATTAGTAGATTTGGATAGAAAACACTCTGAAGTTTCCAAAGCTGTTTGAATCATGTCTGTGAGTATAACAGAACTTATGTAGCAGGCAAAACCCCGAGGACTAACCATTCAGAATTATTTATTTTTGAGGTCGCTGTCTTGTTCAATGGGTTCTCATGGGGAAACGATATTTCTTAGGCACTTGTTTGCCATTCCTACTGCTTCCACTGGATGTTTACCAGTCTTTGGAATTTGGTTGAGGTTATTCCTTTGTGCAATGAAGAAGTACGGCCATCCTGGAAAAGGGTAACGCTGTTGAGATTTGGCCAAGACTTGAAAAGTAGCGTTAGTTTCCTCTCGTCCTCTATTGAAAACAGATAGACCTGTCTTCAATTTGATTGATTATTAACGTTTAAAAATACATAAAGTTGTATTACAAAAGTATTTTGAAATGTTTTGGCAAAGTTTACAGGGAACTTTTGAGATATTTTGTAGTGACTTTGCGCAAATTGGAAGCTGTTTTTTTCTGGATCAAACGCGCCAAATAAATTGACATTTTGGATATATATGGACGGAATTAATCGAACAAAAGGACCATTTGTGATGTTTATGGGACATATTGGAGTGCCAACAAAAGAAGCTCGTCAAAGGTAAGGCATGTTTTATATTTTATTTCTGCGTTTTGTGTAGCGCCTGCAGGGTTGAAATATGCTACTCTTTGTTTACTGCTGTGCTATCATCAGATAATAGCTTCTTATGCTTTCGCCGAAAAGCCCTCTTGAAATCTGACATGTTGGCTGGATTCACAACGAGTGTAGCTTTAATTTACTATCTTGCATGTGTGATTTAATGAGTTTGAAATGTATAGTATTTTATTTGAATCTGGCGCTCTGCATTTTGTGTCCCCCTATCCCAGAGAGGCTAGAATCCTGACTAGAACCCCAAAAATGTATCATATTACTCCAGTGCTAGCTTCCCAACACTTGCTTCCTGTTAAGGCAAGGGCTAATTTCAAGGTTTTACTGCTAACCCTCAAAGCATTACATGGGCTTTCTCCTACCTATCTTTCTGATTTGGTCCTGCCGTACATACCTACACGTACACAAGACGCAGGCCTCCTAATTGTCCCTAGAATTTCTAAGCAAACAGCTGGAGGCAGAGCTTTCTCCTATAGAGCTCCATTTTTTTTATGGAATGGTCTGCCTACCCATGTGAGAGATGCAGACTCGGTCTCAACCTTTAAGTCTTTACTGTAGACTCATCTCTTCAGTAGGTCATATGATTGAGTGTAGTCTGGCCCAGGAGTGTGAAGGTGAACGGAAAGACTCTGGAGCAACAAACCACCTTTGCTGTCTCTGCCTGGCCGGTCCCCCTCTCTCCACTGGGATTCTCTGCCTCTAACCCTATCACAGGGGCTGAGTCACTGGCTTACTGGTGATCTTTCATGCCGTCGCTAGGATCGGTGCGTCACTTGAGTGGGTTGAGTCACTAACGTGATCTTCCTGTCTGGGTTGGCGCCCCCCTTTGGGTTGTGCCGTGGCGGAGATCTTTGTGGGCTATACTCGGCCTTGTCTCAGGATGGTAAGTTGGTGGTTGAAGAGATCCCTCTAGTGGTGTGGGGGTTGTGCTTTGGCAAAGTGGGTGGGGTTATATCCTTCCTGTTTGGCCCTGTCCGGGGGTATCATTGGATGGGGCCACAGTGTCTCCTGAACCCTCCTGGCTCAGCCTCCAGTATTTATGCTGCAGTAGTTTGTGTCGGGGGGCGAGGGTCAGTTTGTTATATCTTGAGTACTTATCCTGTCTTATCCGGTGTCCTGTATGAATTTAAGTATGCTCTCTCTAATTCTCTCTTTCTCTCGGAGGACCTGAGCCCTAGGACCAAGCCTCAGGACTACCTGGCATGATGACTCCTTGCTGTCCCCAGTCCACCTGGCCCGTGCTGCTGCTCCAGTTTCAACTGTTCTGCCTGCGGCTATGGAATCCTGACCTGTTCAACGGACGTGCTACCTGTCCCAGACCTGCTGATTTCAACTCTCTAGAGAGTTGTAGGAATGGTAGAGATACTCTTAATGATCGGCTATGAAAAGCCAACTGACATTTATTCATGAGGTGCTGACTTGCTGGACCCTCGACAACTACTGTGATTATTATTATTTGACCATGCTAGTCATTTATGAACATTTGAACATCTTGGCCATGTTCTGTTATAATCTCCACCCGGCACAGCAAGAAGAGGACTGGCCACCCCTCATAGCCTGGTTCCTCTCTAGGTTTCTTCCTAGGTTTTGGCCTTTCTAGGGAGTTTTTCCTAGCCACCATGCTTCTACACCTGCATTGCTTGCTGTTTGGGGTTTTAGGCTGGGTTTCTGTACAGCACTTAGAGATATCAGCTGATGTACGAAGGGCTATATAAATACATTTGATTTGATTTACTGAAATGATCTTGAAAACCTGCATTGACTCTAGCTACTGAAATTATCCCTAGACCTGCATTGCCTCCAGCTACTGAAATTATCCCTAAACCTGCATTTACCTATAGCTATCGAAATGATTCATAAACCTGCATTACCGATAGGAACATAAATCATGGCTGCTGCCTTAAACCTGCAATATGTCACT
The DNA here is from genome assembly GCF_023373465.1 of Oncorhynchus keta. Classification (NCBI taxonomy): domain Eukaryota; kingdom Metazoa; phylum Chordata; class Actinopteri; order Salmoniformes; family Salmonidae; genus Oncorhynchus; species Oncorhynchus keta. The sequence goes on from NC_068452.1 coordinate 25,284,538, forward strand.
TTTTGGAAGACCTGACTAAATTCACATAGAAATATGATTTATAGATCCGTCATGCTCATTGAAAGTCAGTCTAAATAGTGATATATAAGTTCTAGGCACTCTATTTCTATGCTTCCCGTTCTTAAATGTAGTTTTACTTTACATTTTGTACATAAGTTTCAAACATATTTTTGTTTTAATTCAACTATATTTCCCAACAGTTTAGATGGTACAATGATTCTCTATACTATCCATTGCTTGTTTTGTTACATAAACTGAAATTAGCCAAACAACTCGAATTTTAGCAACCAGGAAATGGCAGAGTGATTTATACCACTTTTCAACCTAATATTTGTCACGTCTACTCCTGCTCCTCCCCTTCGGTGTCCGCTGGTGTACTAACCACCAGTCCTGGGAACCATCATCACGCACACCTGCGCTTCATTAGGCACACCTAGACTCCATTACCTCCCCTTAATCTGGCACTCCCTTAGGTTCTTTCCCGAGGTAGTGTGGTTTTCTTCATGCCAAGACGCTACGCCTACGTTGGATCATTCCATGTTTCTTGTTAAATTAAACGTACCACCTGCTTCTTGACTCCCAGCATCCACGTTACAATATTCACTATCTCCAACACCTACATTTCTACGTGTGTGTTTCTAATGTCTATGGATAAAAAGACAAGGTCACAAAAACATGCTTCTCTGGGACTTCACAGGGTCTGATTAAAAGTATTTTTTTTTTAATGATAAGAGTTTCTAGCCAGCGGGACGGTACTGTATGTTCTTGCGCCCCACGTCACCACAAATCTCCTATTGTTTGAAAATCACTTTTTTTTAATGATGTTATCGAACAGAACTTTAAATATTTTTGTACAAAACGCTCTGTTTTCACATACAGTGGGGCAAAAAAGAATTTAGTTAGCCACCAATTGTGCAAGTTCTCCCACTTAAAAAGATGAGAGGCCTGTAATTTTCATCATAGGTACACTTCAACTATGACAGACAAAATGATGGGAAAACATTCAGAAAATCACATTGTAGGATTTTTATGGAATTTATTTGCAAATTATGGTGGAAAATAAGTATTTGGTCACCTACAAACAAGCGAGATTTCTGACAGTATACACCTGCATTGTCCATTCAGTGCTCCAGTACGCCGCTCCAGTATGGCACCCAGGACTCACAGCCCACCAACACAACCAACTGGAGAACATCCAATGATATGCAACCAAAATCATCATGGCCCCCACCTACACCTCCTACAACTCTGGATGCAATGACCTGTCCTTGCAGTCCCGCCGCAACCACCTTTCCAGATCCTTTGCCTAGAAGCTTGCAAAATTCCAGGATTACAACAAATGGCTGCCTCAGACAAGAGGCCATGTCAGTGGCAGATCTACCCGATCCAGTCACAAACTGAACCGTCCCCCTACTCTGCCTGACAGGTACTCCAACAGCCCTATGGCCTACTTTGTGAGACTGCTTAATGCTGCTTAAGGTGAGGCACCACATGTTGAAATGAAATGTTTCCATCAACTGATACAATACCATTCAAAAGTTTGGGGTCACTTAGAAATGTCCTTGTTTTTGAAATAAAAACTTTTTTTGTCCATTAAAATAATGTCGAATTGATCAGAAATACAGTGTAGACATTGTTAATGTTGTAAATGACTATTGTAGCTGGAAACGGCTGATTTGTTATGGAATATCTGCATAGGCTTGCAGAGGCCCATTGTCAGCAACCATCACTCCTGTGTTCCAATGGCACGTTGTGTTAGCTTTCCAAGTTTATCATTTTAAAAGGCTAATTGATAATTACAAAACCCTTTTGCAATTATGTTAGCACAGCTGAAAACTGTTGCTTAAAGAATCAATAAAACTGTCTTTCTTTAGACTAGTTGAGTATCTGGAGCATCAGCAATTGTGGGCTCGATTACAGGCTCAAAATGGCCAGAAACAAATAACTTTCTTCTGAAACGTGTCAGTCTATTCTAGTTCTTAGAAATGAAGGCTCTTCCATGCGAGAAATTGCCAAGAAACTGAAGATTTCGTACAATGCTGTGTACTACTCCCTTCACAGAATAACGCGAACTGGCTCTAACCAGAATATAAAGAGGAGTGGGAGGCCCCGGTGCACAACTGAGCAAAAGGGCAAGTACATTAGAGTGTCTAGTTTGAGAAACAGACACCTCACAAGTCCTCAACTGGCAGCTTCATTAAATAGTACCCACAAAACACCAGTCTCAACGTCAACAGTGAAGAGGCGACTCCGGGATGCTGGTCTTCTGTGTATTAGAAATGAACTCCAGCAGACATTTTCATTTCATGGTTTGCACACAGTCAGAATACTGTATAAATCTGCAGCTATTGATCAATATGGTTAACACAGTCATATCACTCTCAAAACATTCTTGGGGGTTCAAAAGATATTTGATCAATCCTGCCCAAACATGAGTGATTGTCAGGTTACTCCCAGGGGGCATATCTATTCAGCAAAACAATGCACATAACATTCTACACTTGGGGGTCAGGCCTGGCATGCCAGAGAATATTATTTCAACTGTAGGTCCATCCCAAGATTTATTATTGACCATTAATGTGCTACCCGGTGATTGTGAGAAGAAAACAAAGGGTTTGGAAACTGTTACACACTACAACTGGGATCCTTGGGAAGTCCCAACTAAAACCCGGGATCCTTGGGAAGTCCCAACTAAAACCCGGGATCCATGGGAAGTCCCAACTATTAGTGTTAGGTAGGGGTTATCATTAAGATTAAGGGTTAAGGGTTGGGGTTAAGGGTTTAGGGTCAACCCGAGGATTACCGAATAGCACTAACCCTGTTTTTAGGCAAAGGCACTCTGAAGCGCTGTCCATGGTGCTGAAACAGGCCGCATAGACTTCAACGTCAAATCGAACGTAATTGGTTTTTTAAAATGAGCTACAGTATCAGTTAGAGCAGACATCTTTTTGAAATGTCCACCTTTTTAAATATTTGACTTTTGAATTAAGCATGTAAACATGCTCTAGAACTTATTTTGTATGACAGCTGAAGACGCAAATAACAAATTATTCACGTCTCTTGGACTTTCAAATGTTTTCTGGGTCAGATAATTTACCTTCCTTCACTTCAATTTACAACTGTCACTTCAGAGCTCATCGTTTCATGGAAAGGTCTGTGCTTAGTGCTTCTCTGGTCCAACGTAGCCGCAAATACATGACTCCAGGACATAGGCCTACAGATATGTACACTCACCAGGGAACATGGGTTAGCGTTTGAGGGGGCATTAGAAAAGCACTCATTACAATCCTCTTACTAACACTGAACCTGACACGTGTGTCCACACATTCGCAAATCACACTTGAATTGTGCAGAAGCTCGCTCGAGCGTGATGTACAGTGCCGGCATAATGTAGACTTCTGTTGCTCAGAAAAGCCCCAGAGCCTTTCTGTCGCTTCCTCTCTCAACTTTCTCTCTGTCCTGCCTCTCTGAATCCAAGCTGTTGTATTCCAGGCCAGACGGCCGCAGATGTGAGATTTGACTAGCCTACACATTTTCCTTACAACTGGGGAATAATAATAATACAGAGGAATCATCTAAAGTCATATTTGGAGCCATTGTGTGGCACGTTCGCACTAACACATTTGTGTATTTCACACTCATTCCACTAAACATGATTTTCTTCACACTTGCTCTAAGTATTGATTTTAAGCACATTGGCATATGTCTAATAGACACAAGCAAGTCCTCGAATATGTATTATGTACCCCCAATGGGCGGCATTTATACAACGTTAACAAATAAAGAGCACTTTAAATATGAGATGTACGCGTGTTCTTACCTCACAGGGCATGGCAGCTAACATCACTAGTAGGAACATGGCACTGAAGAGATGCATTCTTGCCGAAATGACAGCGTTCCAGCCGACACCAGCTCCTCTGTTGCTCTTCCCCTCTTGCCTGTGTCCTTATTGGGGCGGTTTCTTCAGCTCGAGAGGGATTCTGTCAATGCTCTGTCGAGTGTACACGACGAACCTCATCACCAGCCAGTCTGTGCGCTGGGTTAATTCCACACACGGACGCAGAGTAGCCCTCTAGCTCGGTAGACTACAATGATCAGCGATGTGCGGTTTGGACTTGCGCCTCCTCCTTATGACCAACACAGATCAGTGGACCGCAGATTTTAGCCAGTGAACGCTGAATCAAATCCAAAATATTTCACGCACGATATGTTTGTTAGAAAAGGGCAATGCCTTTAACCTGTAAATGAACACGGGACTCAATGGTATAGTAGCTAATGACAGGGGCAGAAAGTCGCAGAGGTTGGAAGGTGACTTCTGTGCTTGCAAGGTGACGACGCTAGGAGCAGCACATCGATGCGTTGGCAACTGATTCAAAGAAGTACCACTCTGCTGCAGCCCAACTCGTCCGTGCGTGCAGGTGTGCGTGAGAGAGAGAAAGTGTGCGGGAGAGAGAGAGCGAGAGAGAGAGAGAGAGAGGGGGGTGAACAGGGGGAGAGGGGGCTTCATTGACTAGACGGTGTTGTTTGCTACTCTGTATGGATTTTCAGTAGAGTGACAGATACACGGAACGCGAGAGAGGGGTGACATTTAACGGAAGGCATTGTCATAATCGACTTCCTTGTTATCTGCACACCAACGCTGATTGGGGCTGATATTGCGTTGTGTAAGAGCCGGATGGTGATTGTGAAAACCACATAATGCCATCAATTTAGCTCTCATCCGCTTCTAATTCGTAAATTAAGGTGCCAATGTAATTCGAATGGATTTCCCAGAATTGGGGTTTAGAGAAATAAGCATGCAAATATTTTAATTATGTTGCTAATTGTGTGTGTGTGTGTGTGTGTGTGTGTGTGTGTGTGTGTGTGTGTGTGTGTGTGTGTGTGTGTGTGTGTGTGTGTGTGTGTGTGTGTGTGTGTGTGTGTGTGTGTGTGTGTGTGTGTGTGTGTGTGTGTGTGTGTCGGATTCTCCTAGTTTTTGACAGCCAGAGCTAGTGGCCTCTGGCCATCCTGAACACGGTATGAATAATAGAACCGGCTCCGCTCTTCCTCCTCAGTAATAGCGCTCAACTTCCCTTTTAAATTTCACTGCTTTCCAAAGTTACATCCAACAACAAGCCACTTCACTATAATTACCTATGAATGGCTCAAGTGTTACTTAACTACTTATGATAGGGCTGGAACCTTGGCAGTCTACTGCACTTGGCACATGCTGTATCCTCTTCACTAACCCTAATTGTTTATGATACATCAATATCAACACATGACATGGTGTGTGGAACATTATACCTATCATTATGAGTGCCATGTACAGGGTACAGTAGGTTACTGTATAGGGTAAAACCAGTGTAAGACATCCCTCCTACAGCAAAGTGGAGAGTTGGAGTTCCGGCCTCCTCAGAGCTGCTGTTGCCCTCAGATGCACAGTGCACACCCCTCCATTTACCCAGCAGGAGCACACAGAGGCATGAAAAGAGCTTGTGGTTGAGAGAGAGAGAGAAAGAAAGGGAGAGAGAGTGTACAGTAGAACAGAGCATTAAAGACCACAAGGAAGCTCTGTCATTGTTACTGCGTCTCTTTGTCATTACCCAATTACCCATGAATCCAAGTAACAGTACCATCAGGGTACGATACAGTTCTCCTTCCAGCCTGACCCTGGATACATACAGTATGGCATGTGGTTGTGAATAATAGCTTAGGCTCCTTCCTGCCTGAAAGGGAGAGTCAAAGTGACATTGAGTCATTGAGTGCGGTCATAGTGGCAGCAGCAAAGTGGCTAATGGCAATGCTGAGGAAATATACTGTATTAACACATTCATCTAAAGCTCTCTTCTCTCTCTCCACTCACTCCCCTGTCACCATCCACAGTCCTGGGGGCTGGAGGATATTTCTGAGGGAGGTGAAGACAATACATGACCCATTTGTCAAGGAGGTAGCGGGTTTCTGTTTTATCCCCAAGCCAGACCAGGCAAGGCAAGAGAAAAGAGAAGGGAAAAAACAGTTACCGCAAGTCCTCTCAGGCATAGAGCTGGTTGGTCAGCCTGTGTCTCTCCACCTCTTTTTCCATCCCTCTCATGCTCTGCTGCACTCTGTGAAGTAGATACGGAGCTGAAATGGGCATTTTCTCCTTCTCTCCCTCTGGCCAGAAGGTTCATGCTCTTTGAATTTGTCTAAAATGACTAACCCATAGCATCACCCTCTGATGTTCATTTTGAATCATGGTTATTTTGTCAATTTTGTCTGTGAACATGTTTATGAGTGTGTGTGTGTCTGTGTATAACGGTAGGTCTCAACAACCATGGGTCTCAAGCATTAAAACTCAGCAGTCCAGGTGGGCCTATTTGTTCTGAACCAGCGCTGCCAACCATATCATTATATAGATTTAACATTTTTAGGAGTTCATCATCTGTAAATGATGGGAAAGTGAGGAGAATTTAAAACCAGTTATGGCTAGGGACAATACTGCCCCCTTTGGATGAATTGCGTGCCCATAGTAAACTGAAAATAAATCTGCCCAAAATTGCTAATATTTGCATATAATAATAATTATTGGATAGAAAACACTATAAAGCTTCTAAAACCGTCTGTAAGTATAGCAGAACTCACAGGGCAGGCAATCTCCCAAACAATTTTTGGGAGCCTGAAACTTGCGGCAACTTTGACGTCATCGCCCCCACCCTTCCCAACCAGCTATGGATCTGGAGACACTTTCTGTGTCTTCCACTAGATGTCCTCATTCAGTACAGCGTTTAATTGTGCAAATACCGCGAGCTTTGACCCTTTGCGAGGCGAAAGAGTGGATGTCGCAAGAAAATACAGGTTGGCAAGAGCGCGCGTTGGGAACAGATCTGTCTTTGTTCCAGCTTGCCTCAGAAGAAGCATGATTGTCCTCTGTGTCCAGGGTCCTTTTCCATCCAGGATCTCCTCCCAAGTCCACTCCTTCTGTACACGCTGCTTGGTCCATTTTTGGTGGGATCTTCTGTCACGCTCGTCGTAATGATGAGACCAAGGCGCAGCATGAGTAGAGTTCCACATGATTTTAATAAACCGAAACTCACTGAACAAAAACAACAACCAACCGTGACGCTACTGTTGTGCACTCAGGCAACTAAATGTAGACAAGATCCCACACCAGAAACAAGATCCCACACCAGAAAGTGGGAAAAAGGGCTGCCTAAATATGATCCCCAATCAGAGACAACGATAAACAGCTGTCTCTGATTGGGAACCATATCAGGCCAACATAGAAATACACAACATAGAATGCCCACCCCAAATCACACCCCGACCTAACCAAATAGAGAAATAAAATGGCTCTCTAAGGTCAGGGCGTGACAGAGAGAGATTGAGAGAGAGCAGGGCAAAGCACAAGGACAGACATGAAAATGGGATTTATTTGTGCTTTCATGTGTCAGAGAGAGAATTCAGGAATTGACTGAATGGAAAACTGAACTGATCCCAACCCTGAATCAGTCTGTCTGTCCTTTGATATTAAATGACTATTGTGATGTGGCTACTGTGGAGTCATTACGCAATGGGAGCTAGAGAACCATATGCCTGCTAAGAGTTTCCACAGTGTTCCATCATCGTTATTAGGTTTTCCAATGGGTATGAAGAGGATAAAGATAATCTGATGGAGAACTCAAATCTTTGGCATGGATTTACTGTCACCCTGCTGCCAACAGGATGCAACATAACATGGCCTCATGATGCCAGCCACACACACACACGCACAGACACACACCTTCTGAAGGAAAATAGTTCACTGTTACATTATTGATATTCAAAACCTCCCTTCTACTATTTTCCCTTGAGTTCAAATTGCCGGTAACAACGTACACTGTTTCCTTACAGACCTAGTAATTGTTTTCTTGAGGCCATATTCTTCAGCTCCAGAGTTGTGTCCTTTATTTCAAGGTGAAACTCACCCAGCAGTGTAAAGAACAAGGGCACGCTATCTATGGCTGTACCTCTCCAGGCATTCTAGGGTGCCTACTACACAGCCATTGACAAATGGGTGTATTTATTTATTTTATTTGATATTTTATTTCTTTTCCTCACCGCTCGTATCTCAGATGAATTATAAAGTACTGCCGTATCAGCCCTGTTGTTCTATTATAATATTCACATACAGAGTTTGATATATTAACTTGAATCCACCTGAAATGAGTCCATAAGTCTCTCCAAAATCTTCTGGGGCAGGAGGTTATAGAGTGCTTGGTTGCCATAGCGATGGCGGTCTGCAAGGGGCAGGAAGGGAAAGGTGTGAAAGCCGGATTGCTCATTGGCCGGCTGAAGAGAGAATTAAACATGGCGTTTCACACCTTCCCCTGGGCTGTTTGTCATGCACTACCTGCATGTTACCACAGAAACCGGGGTGAGGACACACCAGGTTCACAGGGAGGTGTTATACAGTGGTGCTGTAATGCTTTGTCTCCGAGTCCAGCCCAGACCAGACCAGTCAAGACAGAATTCTGGTCAGAGCAAAGCTGCTGTGGATCAAAACCAAGCGTTGTCCTCTACCATCTACCTCCCAGACACATGGAGAAATGAGGAGAGACACAGACTGCCAAACAGTCCATCATCTCAAGTTCAAACATCCCAGACACACACACACACACACACACACACACACACACACACACACACACACACACACACACACACACACACACACACACACACACACACACACACACACACACACACACACACACACACACACACACACACACACACACACACACACAAATTCTTGCAGAATATGCAGAGCTGGGAGATGCTACCTGTGTTGTGCTCTGTAGCCTGTGTTTGTGTTTAATTGGATGAAAAGATGATGCATAATGCAGGAAGAGAAAAACATGTAGGAACCAAAGTCCATGACGCCCACGGCAACAGAAACCAGCAGCTAATTGTTGTTGACATTTTTCTCCCTTGTTTTTCCCTGCTCAATTGAAACAGCAGTAGCCTCATGGTTTGTCATGTATCTGAAGCTTTTTCCTCTCCCAGCTCAGAGCAGAGTTCCTGCGCATGACAGTGTGTTTCTCAACCAGCGCATGCATACCCTTCTCTCTGTGTGTGTGTGTGTGTGTGTGTGTGTGTGTGTGTGTGTGTGTGTGTGTGTGTGTGTGTGTGTGTGTGTGTGTGTGTGTGTGTGTGTGTGTGTGTGTGTGTGTGTGTGTGTGTAGGATAAGGGTTAAGGAGCTGGTCCATATAATGTATGTCACCTACACACACAGCCTAAACATAGGTATGAACATGAACCATTGATGCGAGGTCACATAAGTGGCCTTGGAAGGGCAAGGTGAAGGGGTGAGTCTTACATTGTCTGCTACTATATAGAGCACACAGTACCAAGAACACTGAGTTCCTGCTTCTAACATACACTCTCTCAGTGCTCCGCCTCTCAGTGCTCCGCCTCTCAGTGCTCCGTCTCTCAGTGCTCCGTCTCTCAGTGCTCCGTCTCTCAGTGCTCCGTCTCTCAGTGCTCCGTCTCTCAGTGCTCCATCTCTCAGGATTCTCCCACTCTCAGTGCTCCGTCTCTCAGTGCTCCGTCTCTCCGTGCTCCGTCTCTCAGTGCTCCGTCTCTCAGTGCTCCATCTCTCAGGATTCTCCCACTCTCAGTGCTCCGTCTCTCAGGATTCTCCCACTCTCAGTGCTCCGTCTCTCAGGATTCTCCCACTCTCAGTGCTCCGTCTCTCAGTGCTCCGTCTCTCAGATTCTCCCACTCTCAGTGCTCCGTCTCTCAGTGCTCCGTCTCAGGATTCTCCCACTCTCAGTGCTCCGTCTCTCAGGATTCTCCCACTCTCAGTGCTCCGTCTCTCAGTGCTCCGTCTCTCAGTGCTCCGTCTCTCAGTGCTCCGTCTCTCAGTGCTCCGTCTCTCAGGATTCTCCCACTCTCAGTGCTCCGTCTCTCAGGATTCTCCCACTCTCAGTGCTCCGTCTCTCAGTGCTCCGTCTCTCAGTGCTCCGTCTCTCAGTGCTCCGTCTCTCAGTGCTCCGTCTCTCAGTGCTCCATCTCTCAGGATTCTCCCACTCTCAGTGCTCCGTCTCTCAGGATTCTCCCACTCTCAGTGCTCCGTCTCTCAGTGCTCCGTCTCTCAGGATTCTCCCACTCTCAGTGCTCCGTCTCTCAGTGCTCCGTCTCTCAGGATTCTCCCACTCTCAGTGCTCCGTCTCTCAGGATTCTCCCACTCTCAGTGCTCCGTCTCTCAGGATTCTCCCACTCTCAGTGCTCCGTCTCTCAGTGCTCCGTCTCTCAGGATTCTCCCACTCTCAGTGCTCCGTCTCTCAGGATTCTCCCACTCTCAGTGCTCCGTCTCTCAGTGCTCCGTCTCTCAGGATTCTCCCACTCTCAGTGCTCCGTCTCTCAGTGCTCCGTCTCTCAGTGCTCCGTCTCTCAGGATTCTCCCACTCTCAGTGCTCCGTCTCTCAGGATTCTCCCACTCTCAGTGCTCCGTCTCTCAGTGCTCCGTCTCTCAGTGCTCCGTCTCTCAGTGCTCCGTCTCTCAGTGCTCCGTCTCTCAGTGCTCCGTCTCTCAGTGCTCCATCTCTCAGTGCTCCGTCTCTCAGTGCTCCGTCTCTCAGTGCTCCATCTCTCAGGATTCTCCCTCTCTCAGCCATTTGGACTTAAACCCTCTAGCAGCAGCTGTCTTTCAGGTCGGTTCCTCCTAGCACGTCTCCTCTTCTCATTCTCTCATTCTACACTGCAGTTCCGTGCACCGTGCCGGTTACATTGCAGGGGGCCTATGGAGAGAGCGAGAGAGGGGAGGGGAGGGAGTAGAGAGAGGGAGTGACAGACGGAGGATAAGGAATGTTTTTTACATAATGAAGCAGATAGAAGCGATTACAGCAGCTTAGCTGCGGAGCAGTGAACTGCTGCACATTCAGCCTCATTATGAAGTTAAATACTCCAAACTGTCACTGACGGCTTACTCACGCTCCTCCCGGAACAATCGATTTACAGCTTTACAGCCACCATCCACAAACCTGCTCCTAAACACACAGACATGACTGAATAAGAAGAGAACACACTGCCTTTGCTCCTTCTGTCTCCCCCTCTCCCTACTCTCCAGCCCTGGAGCTAAAATGCTGATGATTACAGTGACAAAATGTCCCTACTCTCCGGGAATGGAACTAAAACGCTGGTGATTACAGTAACAAAATGTTCCTCCTCTCCAGGCCTGGAGCTAAAACGCTGGTGATTACAGTAACAAAATGTCCCTCCTCTCCAGGCCTGGAGCTAAAACGCTGGTGATTACAGTAACAAAATGTCCCTCCTCTCCAGGCCTGGAGCTAAAACGCTGGTGATTACAGTAACAAAATGTCCCTCCTCTCCGGCCCTGGAGCTAAAACGCTGGTGATTACAGTAACAAAATGTCTCTCCTCTCCAGCCCTGGAGCTAAAACGCTGGAGATTACAGTAACAAAATGTCCCTCCTCTCTAGCACTGGAGCTAAAACGCTGGTGATTACAGTAACAAAATGTCCGTCCTCTCCAGCCCTGGAGCTAAAACGCTCGTGATTACAGTAACAAAATGTGCCTCCCCTGTTGGAAGCCAGGAAAAGAACACTGGCCGTACAACTGAGAGTGACCCAGGCTTACAGTGTCTTTAACCTCTCCCTGCAGCCACTCGTGGGTGTGTGCCCTCTGTGGGTCTCCTATCTCTGCCCTGGCCTCTGTGGGTCTGAAGTGTTGTCCCAGTCTGCAGGTGCTCCAGAACCTGCCTGGCTGGCTGGCTGGCTGTCTGGCTATCTGGCTGGCTGTCTGTCTGGCTGGCTGCCTGGCTGCCTCCACACAGGGAGCAGATAGACCACACAGTGTGGACTCTGCACTTCTCTGGAGCTGTCTGAGGCCACGCACCAGGGCTTTTATTCTTCAGCCTACTTTTGCATTATTGAATCAGGGCCCTTCTCCAAACCTGCGACTGGACAGCACTGGCCCAGAGGCTACATGCAGATTTGACGAATCAAAAATATTGCAATGCAACCATGTGGAGAGGAGAGGGTGCAGCAGGGGACATTATCATGATTGGAACAGATACAATGGAGCTGCTTCACTCGCTTCCTTATCTGCCTCTCTCTTGATTATGTTCACACACACACACACACACACATTATATGGACCAGCTCCTTAACCTTATTATCCACACACACACACACACACACACACACACACACACACACACACACACACACACACACACACACACACACACACCAAAATTAAGTGAGTGCTTAAAATTGTCCTATTTCACACATGTAAAAGTGTGAATTATACACATGAAATGGAAATGTGTTTTTGCATATCCCAACTCCCCCTGAGACAGAGAGTGGGGTCATTGCCAGGGTCAGCCATTATCACTGGCGACCATTATATGGACCAGCTCCTTAACCCTTATCCTACACACACACACACACACACACACACACACACACACACACACACACACACACACACACACACACACACACACACACACACACACACACACACACACACAAACACACACACAAATCAAAATTAAGTGAGTGCTTATAATTGTCCTATTTCACACATGTAAAAGTGTGAATTATACACATGAAATGGAAATGTGATTTTTGCATATCCCAACTCCCCCTGAGACAGAGAGTGGGGTCCTGGCCAGGGTCAGCCATTATCACACACACCATTATATGGACCAGCTCCTTAACCTTATCCACACACACACACACACACACACACACACACACACACAACCTCCCTCCCTCCCCTTAAGGCCTTCATTAGATAAAAGGAGATCTGCTCTTTCCAGAGCTACAGTGCAATTATTCAGTGTAGTCAGGCATGTCTCTGTGTGACAAAGCAAATAGCTTTTTCAGCTTGCTGTTCCTGATACAGATACGGCTTTCAGAATCGAAGAGGAAGAGCCGCGCCAGTGCTCCTAACGCCGCAAGAGATGCCAGCAGCCCTCATTTAGCCCCAGTGTGTGTGCTCAACTGTTTGTTGAGTGATGGTGGCCATGCATATTTGCCTGTGAATGTGGATTGGCAGGCAAATGTGTGTTTGTGTGTGCATTTGTATTCTGTATGGTGTGAATGTTGATGTGCTACAGTACATTGTGGCTTGTGATTCTCCATCTGAGGGCACACAGTACAGCACTTGTTCAAGCACATTATCACTGTATACAAGGATGTGTAGACACCAAACGTAACGGGTTAGTGACAGGATAAGACCGGCTTAATTCAGAAATAACAGTCACGTTCAAGAAAATATGCAATATGTAGGTCGGGGGGTTTAGACTGGTGGAAGATCTGTTTATACTTCAGCCAACTCCTCCCCATTCAACATGTATTGCGTCAATAATTTATTTCTCAGTTCCAAATGATTCGTCTCTGAAGGTCTGGAACCACAACCAGCCTAGTGTAGCTCAGGCGAGCCATCTCCAAAGCCAACAGATAAACAGAAAGAGACGAACTCTCTGGGGCTCATGTCTTAAAGGGTTCAGACCAGAGATGTCTAGGGCCTGAAGGAAGGAGCCAGTGTTTTTACCAGGGGAGGTGTGTCAGGTGCATTGTGGTTAGGAGGACTGCACGGGCTCTTTCTCATGGCTGGCAGATGATTATCCTTCCCTTCATGTCAGGGTGACTGAGAGAGCTGTTCATGGCCACTGACTCAGTATTTATCTTATCTCCTTGCTCCGTACACTCAGAGACCAATCAATACACTGGGACCAAGAGAGACAGGGGGGACGAGAGAGGGGAAGAGCGAAAGAGAGAGAGAGGGGGAGACGGAGGAGAAATCATCTGTGGCGACTGAGCAGAGAAGAGAGGACAGAGAGGAACATGGGATTTATTTGTGCTCTCCTGTCAGGCTGCGTCAGCCGCACACGGCACGGGGGAGAGTAATGGCCATGCTATGGTAATGGGAAAGGAAGGCTGGGGAATCTGAAGGGTTTAAATGGACCACATGGAGGACTTTTGTAATGATTATTGATTTTGTAAGGCATTGATTTGGTCATATGGATTAGTCAGTGATAATGTTTATTTGTTGATGATTGGGTTTCAGCTTAATTGTGGTCAGTGAAAGAGTAGGAGATGTTTACCATTTGGGATTGCATGTGGGTTTTCTCCACACTCAAATTCACATTTCTTTTCTATGTTTGAAATGTCTTAGGGACTTTCCAGTCATGCATTTACACGAATGGTTGTTTGCTATATGGGTTCTATGGGTTGGGTTCTTTAAAAAGCAGAGCCATACAGGATTGATGTCTGAATTATTCTGGCCATGAGTAAGTTCATTGAGTGAGTTATTGATTTGGAGCAGCTAGCCCACCAGGCAGAGGATCTGGGGGAGGGCTGGAGCACTGGGACTGACCAGCAGCACAGGAATCGCCTGGGCACACCATCGCCATGGAGACCTGTTGTTGTCATGCCGACACGCTTGATAGAATGCAGCGAGAGAGAAAGAAAGAACGAGAGAGAGAGAGAGAGAGAGGGGGAGGGAGAGAAAGAGAGCGAAAAAGGGAGATTCAGTCAAAAAACTTTTTCTCCATTGTTTACTCAATGGAGTGCCTGTGGGTTCAAGTCCCATTCGAAAACCGGTTGCCACTTCTCTCCATCCCATCTTCCACAGAGACAGATAGTACAGGGGTCAGGAGAAGTGCCACTGCTCACGCATTGGGCCGTGTAAGGATGAAAGTGGTAGAACGACTGAGTGAAATCCTGTGTGCGACGAGGGAGGTGGAGGTCTGGGTTGACATTGGAGCTATAGGACTAGCTGTGCGTGTGTAGAGGATGTGTGGGAGAGTAAGAGGGGAGAGAGAGAGACAGACATAGAGGGAGACAGAGAGAGAGAGAGATTGAGAAACAGAAGGAGAGATATGGGAAATAGGAAAAGATAGGGGGAGAGAGGGGGGCAGATAGAAAATAGAGAGAGAGATTGAGTGTTGTGTTGTCCTGGCCTGTGGAAGGCAGTGACCACTTTAATTATCCTCTATTTTCTTCAAACATGCCGGAGCCTTTGTGAGTCTGTCTCCTGGGACACACCTCCCTCCTCATTTCCTCTGGGATTCAATTCCACTTCATCGCTCTCTGTCTTTCACATATAAAACACTTTCTTCAATTATTCCTCTGATGTTCGTATCTGTATTATTTGACTGCCGGGCCTATTCAGAGTGACTGCTCATCTCGCCCCAGCTCTGTGTGACTAGAATCAATCCCAGCCTCATTGCAGGAGAGCCACTTTCAAAGTGTGTGTTCTCATGTGAGTGTGTGTGTGTGTGTGTGTGTGTGTGTGTGTGTGTGTGTGTGTGTGTGTGTGTGTGTGTGTGTGTGTGTGTGTGTGTGTGTGTGTGTGTGTGTGTGTGTGTGTGATTGGATAAGATGTGCGATATGGAGATCTGGTGATTCACAGTGTGTTCCGCACGTTACTGTATCTGTTAATGGTCATGAGTATGTGTGTTTGTGGGTGTTTGTAGGAGGCAGACGTCAAGGCAGAGAATGCTGTGTAGTAATGAAGGCATGCCTGTCCCTGGTTCTGCTCTCCCCTGGGTGGGAGAGGGACAGACAGCACGCTTTATTAGAGATCAAATGGACCTTTAATTACGTGGTGGATGCCTCTGCTTCTACATCAATTACAACCAAAAGGTGCATTCCATCAGAGTCTGTTAACCAGAGAAGAGATACTACTCTCTGAAGGCATGGTCCCCTCGCAGCCAGCTCACTAACTTGGTATTCTTAGCAGGGGAATGTGGAATGGTTTCCAGGCATACCCTTACCTATTGCAATGAGAGTTTTATTAAGAATTTACAGCTGGCATGATAGGCTGTTCCATATTCAATGAGGGGCCTGCCCTGGTGGTGGTGGTGGTAGTGGTGGTGGGGGAAACAGGTATAGTTCTACCCAGGATGTGGTGCAGGCACAGGGGACAGAGATGAAGGGACTATGGACAGGTGTGTGTGTCTGTGTGCTCCTTCAGTCTGCTAGCTGACAGTCTCGCGGTTAATGAGCAGCTGTTGAACATCACTATTCATGAGACCTGTCCGTCACCTCTCCTCTCCTCACATCTCCTCACTTCTCCTCACCTCTCCTCTCTCACAGGGCCAGCCAGCACCTGAAATCCCCAGTTCCTCATTAACTCTCCAGCATCTCACCAAGCAGCACAGACACCAGAAAACACACCCAACACACCATTCAGCCAAGTACTTTCTCAACACCCTAGTAGGCCAGATCCAACCACCAGGAAACAGGTTGTAGTTTATTCAGCTAGCAGAGCCATCCGTGATTCCACATGAACATCCCCACAGCCCTTTCATCTGTTGAAGGAACAGACACATGGGAGTACAGGGTGTCCCTGTACAGGGTGTCCCATGTCCCTGTGGGATTAATGGACCACTGTTTCTGACAGTGTGTGTGTGTGTGTGTGTGTGTGTGTATGCGTGCGTGCGTACACTACCTTTTCATATGTATGTATATATATATTTTGAATATGTGTATGTATAGTGTGTCTGTGTATAATGTCTTTACTGCTACTATGTACATACATGAAGTGTATGTGAAACAACGGTCTGTCACGACTTCCGCCGAAGTCTGTTCCTCTCCTTGTTCGGGCGGTGTTCGGCAGTCAACGTCACCGGTCTTCCAGCCATCGCCGATCCACCTTTCATTTTCCATTTGTTTTGTCTTGTTTTCCCACACACCTGGTTTACATTTCACTCATTACTTGTCGTGTATTTAACTCTCTGTTCCCCCCATGTCTGCGTGTGGAATTGTTTGTTGTAAGTGCTTGTGCACATTTTGACTGGTGCATGATGGGTTTTTTACCCATATTTTGTTATTCTGGATGCTGCTGGTTTTGATAATTAAACTGCTCCGGTTATTACCCTGTTCTGCTCTCCTGCGTCTGACTTCCCTGCCACCAGCTAAGCACCCCTTACATGGTCTGAGTAATAAGACGAGAGTTAGTGGTGCAGAGTATATTCCTGCAGCAGATTCAGATAAACTACACCTCTCTATTTCTTAGGTTGGACCTGAATTATTGAAAAGCAACCGTGGGAAACCATTGAACACATCAATTCACAACTGCAGGCCTACACTTACAGCCACAGAGTAAACCAGTCCCTATCGAGTACACAAACAAACCAGATATACAATACATACGGGACACTGGAGTTTTTCTATTTATTAGAATACACATTTTGATTAAACCACTGCGGCACTTACTGTACTTTTCAAATGACAAACAGCCCAGTGCTGTCGGACTGACAGCATTCATTATTACCTTCAGCTCCCTGCTATCTCTAGCTATGTATTTCATCTATAGCAGTAAAACACCAGCCAGGCTCTCAGCAGCCCAGTGTCTTTTAACCCAGCTCCATACCCACTGACAGGAGGCTAGGGCTGCATCCCAAATAGCACCCTAATCCCTAATTAGTGTACTATTTTTGACCCGGGCTCTCATCAAAGGCAGTGCACTTCAAAGGGCATAGGGTGACATTTTGTACTCAGCCTAGGTGAGGCTCACAGCAGTCAGACAGAGAGAAAGACAGTCCTGTTCTGCTCACACAAAGGTCCTGCTTCCTCTGCAGTTCACATCTAGTCAGCAGCGAGGCCAGCTAAGATTTATGAATTGTGTCCAGGGCGTTCATGAAATGCTGCCATGTTGGATTCATCTTGACAGAATAACAACCATGTCAGCATTTGTAGACCAGTCGATACTACGGGACAGGGTTCATTGATCATCCTAAGAGAGAGGGGGATGTAAAGAAGGATGAAGAATGAAGAGAGGGGGTAGAGGAGAGAGAGAGAGAGAGCGGGGGGGATGTAAAAGAGAAGGGTGAAGAATGACGAGAGTAAAGAGGGGTAGAGGGAGAGAGAGAGGGGATGTAAAAGAAGGGTGAAGAATGAAGAGGGGGTAGAGGAGAGAGAGAGAGGGGGATGTAAAGAGAAGGGTGAAGAATGAAGAGAGGGGGTAGAGGAGAGAGAGAGAGGGGGATGTAAAGAGAAGGGTGAAGAATGAAGAAGGGGTAGAGAGAGAGAGAGAGGGGGATGTAAAGAGAAGGGTGAAGAATGAAGAGAGGGGTAGAGGAGAGAGAGGGGGGGATGTAAAGAGAAAGGGGTGAAGAATGAATGAGAGGGGGAATGAAGGAGAGAGGAGAGAGAGGGGGATGTAAAGAGAAGGGTGAAGAATGAAGAGAGGGGGTAGAGGAGAGAGAGAGGGGGGGATGTAAAGAGAAGGGTGAAGAATGAAGAGAGGGGGTAGAGGAGAGAGAGAGAGGGGGAGGGTGAAGAATGAAGAGAGGGGGTAAAGAGGGGATGTAAAGAGAAGAAGAGGTGAAGAAGAGGGGGATGAAGAGAGGGGGTAGAGAGAGAGAGAGAGGGGGAATGTAAAGAGAAGGGTGAAGAATGAAGAGAGGGAGTAGAGGGGGATGGAAAGAGAAGGGTGAAGAATGAAGAGAGGGGGTAGAGGAAGAGAGAGGGGGATGTAAAGAGAAGGGTGTAAAATGAGAGGGGGTAGAGGAGAGAGAGAGAGGGATGGAAAGAGAAGGGTGAAGAATGAAGAGAGTAGAGGAGAGAGAGAGGGGATGTAAAGAGAAGGGGTAAAATGAAGAGAGGGGGTAGAGGAGAGAGAGAGAGAGAGAGAGAGAGAGAGAGAGCGAGAGAGAGAGAGAGGGGGATGTAAAGAGAAGGGTGAAGAATGAAGAGAGGGGGTAGAGGAGAGAGAGAGAGAGGGATGGAGAAGGGTGAAGAATGAAGAGAGGGGTAGAGGAGAGAGAGAGAGGGGGATGTAAAGAGAAGGGTGAAGAATGGAGAGAGGGGGTAGAGGAGAGAGAGAGAGAGAGAGAGAGAGAGAGAGAGAGGGGGGATGTAAAGAGAAGTGGTGAAGAAGAGAGAGAGAGAGAGAGAGGAGAGAGAGAGAGAGAGAGAGAGAGAGAGAGGAGGATGTAAAGAGAAGGGTGCAGAATGAAGAGAGGGGGAGAGAGAGAGGGGGTAAAGAGAGGGTGAGAATGAAGAGAGGGGGTAGAGAGAGAGAGGGAGGGGGATGTAAAGAGAAGGGTGAAGAATGAAGAGAGGAGAGAGGAGAGGAGAGAGAGAGAGAGAGAGAGGGAGAAGAGAAGGGTGGAAAGAGAAGGTGAAGAATGAAGAGAGGGGGTAGAGGAGAGAGAGAGAGAGAGGGGGGGATGGAAAGAGAAGGGTGGTGAAGAATGAAGAGAGGGATGGAAAGAGAAGGGTGAAGAATGAAGAGAGGGGTAGAGGAGAGAGAGAGAGGGGGATGGAAAGAGAAGGGGGAATGAAGAATAGAGGAGAGAGAGAGGGGGGATGGAAAGAGAAGGGGGAATGAAGAGAGGGGGAGAGAGAGAGAGAGGGGGATGTAAAGAGAAGGGTGAAGAATGAAGAGAGGGGGTGAGAGAATGTAAAGAGAAGGGTGAAGAATGAAGAGAGGGGTAGAGAGAGAGAGGGGGGATGTAAAGAGAAGGGTGAAGAATGAAGAGAGGGGGTAGAGGAGAGAGAGAGAGAGGGGAATGTAAAGAGAAGGGTGAAGAATGAAGAGAGGGAGTAGAGAGAGAGAGAGAGGGGATGGAAAGAGAAGGGTGAAGAATGAAGAGAGGGGGTAGAGGAGAGAGAGAGAGGGGGATGTAAAGAGAAGGGTGTAAAATGAAGAGAGGGGGTAGAGGAGAGAGAGAGAGGGATGGAAAGAGAAGGGTGAAGAATGAGAGAGGGGGTAGAGGGAGAGAGAGAGAGGGGGATGTAAAGAGAAGGGTGTAAAATGAAGAGAGGGGGTAGAGAGAGAGAGAGGAGAGAGTGAGAGAGGAGAGAGAGAGAGAGAGAGAGAGAGAGGGAGGGGATGGAAAGAGAAGGGTGAAGAATGAAGAGAGGGGGTAGAGAGAGAGAGAGAGGGATGGAGAAGGGTGGATGAAAGAGGGGAAGGGAGGGGATGTAAAAGAATGAAATGGAGAGGGGGTAGAGGAGAGAGAGAGAGAGAGAGAGAGAGAGAGAGAGAGAGAGAGAGAGAGAGAGAGAGAGAGAGAGAGAGAGAGAGAGAGAGAGAGAGAGAGAGGGGGATGTAAAGAGAAGGGTGAAGAATGAAGAGAGGGGGTAGAGAGAGAGAGAGAGAGAGGGAGGATGTAAAGAGAAGGGTGCAGAATGAAGAGAGGGGGTAGAAGAGAGAGAGGGGAATGTAAAGAGAAGGGTGAAGAATGAAGAGAGGGGTAGAGGAGAGAGAGAGAGGGGGATGGAAAGAGAAGGGTGAAGAATGAAGAGAGGGGTAGAGGAGAGAGAGAGAGAGAGAGAGAGAGATGGAAAGAGAAGGGTGAAGAATGAAGAGGGGGTAGAGGAGAGAGAGAGAGGGGTGGAAAGAGAAGGGTGAAGAATGAAGAGAGGGGTAGAGGAGAGAGAGAGAGAGAGGGGGATGGAAAGAGAAGGGTGAAGAATGAAGAGAGGGGGTAGAGAGAGAGAAGAGGGGGATGGAAAAGAAGGGTGAAGAATGAAGAGAGGGGTAGAGGAGAGAGAGAGGGGGATGGAAAGAGAAGGGTGAAGAATGAAGAGAGGGGGTAGAGAGAGAGGGGGATGTAAAGAGAAGGGGAAGAATGAAGAGAGGGGGTAGAAAAGAGAAGGGGGATGGAAGAAGGGTGAAGAATGAAGAGAGGGGTAGAGGAGAGAGAGAGGGGGGGGATGGAAAGAGAAGGGTGAAGAATGAAGAGAGGGGGTAGAGGAGAGAGAGAGGGGGGATGTAAAGAGAAGGGTGAAGAATGAAGAGAGGGGGTAGAAGAGAGAGAGAGGGGGGATGGAAAGAGAAGGGTGAAGAATGAAGAGAGGGGGTAGAGGAGAGAGAGAGGGGGGATGTAAAAAGAAGGGTGAAGAATGAAGAGAAGGGGTAGAGGAGAGAGAGAGGGGGATGGAAAGAGAAGGGTGAAGAATGAAGAGAGGGGGTAGAGGAAAGAGAGAGAGAGGTGTGAAGGAGGATCCTACTACATTCCGTTCCACAGAAGGAAGGAGTCATGCAGCCTCATATACTGTAGGAGCCGAAAGGAAAGGATTACTTCCCCTGACTCAACACTCAAGTGGACTACGACCCCACTTTACACTCATCATTATAACATTCAATCTGCCCTTCTCTCCCTTCTCTCCCTTCTCTCCCTTCTCTGCCGCCAATGATTTATGTGCAAATCATATTCATTGAACAGTGGAGTCCTTCATGGACAATGGAGTCGCTCTAACACACACACCCTCTCACACACCAATCCCCCGTGACCCATTCTGACAATTTGTTCCAGCTCCTGATACGAGTGTGGTTTGTTCATTATAATGTATTAATATGTTTCTCCTTTATGAACAGGCTGTGTCCAGACTTAAATTGGCCCGAGTGATTCTCCCATCACTCTCCCTGGTTAGTAATAATATGAGTCTTCTGATTACCTCGGCTGTGCGTGGAGGGAGCGAAGAGCTGCTGGGACGACTGACTCTGTCCTACGCACTGAGGACTAAACTAAGTGAGAATGACACAGTGGAGATGGGAGTTGAAACAGGAGACAGGGGGGCATGAGGGGAGCGGTGGAAGGGTGTGATGCAGCAAGGAGGACAAAGGGCGGGAGGGCGTTGGGGGGGGTAGTGGAGGGATCCAAGGCTGTGTCTGGTATCTCTTCTGTCTCCCAGATAATCATCTGACACCCTTTCAGACAGCCACAGGACCCAGGCCTCTCTCTACCTGCTACTCACCGCTCTGCAGACACCTCCGCCTAGGGAATAATTATATTTCCCTCCCTATCCTCCCACCTTCCCTCCCTTCAATTCTTTACTAATGTTAGCTTTGTCGATAACCACTTTTGATGGGAAAAGAGAATCTGCAGAAATAATCTCTGCAGAAATAACCTCTTCCGAAGACAAAGAATCTGTGGAAGGGTGTCGACAGGAGGAGAAACGCTCACATGCACACTAATGAGTGCACGTTTGTTCACTCAGTCACATGCATACATACACACGTGTTGGAAACATACATTTACATTTTAACAGACTCTCTTATCCAGAGCGACTGCCAGTTATTGCATTCATCTGAAGATGGCTAGGTGGGAGAGCCACATTAATCTCAGTCATGGGGGGAGGCAAGAGACCAGAAGTGGCAGAGCAGAGGTATGGGGTGGGGTGTAGGGTTTGAGCAAAGCCTGAAGATAGGGAGGGGCAGTTCCTCTTGCTGCTCCGTAGGCAAGTACCATGGTCTTGCAGTGGATTCCAGTGTGTGGAGGAGCAGGGTGACATGGGAGAACTTGGGACGGTTGAACACCAGGTGGGCTGCAGCGTTCTGGATAAATTGCAGGGGTTTGATGGTACAACCGGGGAGCTCAACCAACAGCGAGTTGCAGTAGTCCAGATGGGAGAGGACAAGTGCCTGGATTATGACCTGCACCACTTCCTGTGTGAGGTAGGGTCATACTCTACGGATGTTGTAGATCATTTCCCTGCAGGAGCGAGTCATTGCTTTGATATTTGCAGAAAATCGATAGGGTGCTGTCCAGGGTCACGCCAATGTGGTTTGCACTCTGGGAGGGGGACACTGAGTTGTCAACCATGATGGAGAGGTCATAGAGCGGGCAGGCCTTCCCCAGGAGGAAGAGCAGCTCCGTCTTGTCGAGGTTGAGCTTGAGATGGTGGGCCGACGTCCAAGTTGAGATATCTGCCAGGCACACAGAGATGCGTGTCACCACCTGGGTGTCAGAAGGGGGAAAGGAGAAAAGTAGTCAAGTGTCATCAGCATAGCAATGATAGGAGAGATCATGTGAGGATATGACAGAGCCAATGGTACAGAGAGAAGAAGAGAGGGCCTAGAACCGAGCCCTAGGGGACACCAGCAGTGAGAGTATGTGGTGCAGACACAGTGATAGCATGGGATTCAAATTAGGTGTACAGGTGAGTGAGGGAGAAAAGAGAAAATCTCCACTTTGGAGGAATGAGTAGCCCTGTGCCACCCCCCGGCGATGACCAGGTGCTCTCGGACTATGAGAAAACACGTACTCAGATCAAGAGAGAACAGCTGGAAAAGCAGTGTTCTCTGGGGTGATCCATGTCTCTCCATCAGGGCCAAAAAAGTCTGAAGGGCAGCATAGGCTGAGATGAACTCTGTGATCTTGGCCACAGATTGACAGTTCCAAATACCGCTGAGACCAGGACTTCCACATGGGTTGTACGCGCAGGGTACACTAAATTAGAAGGGTTGCAGCCAAGGGGTGGTTAGTGTCTAAAGCCTATAAAATGTTTTTACATAAATTAAAAAGCCTACAGGGAGAGGAGCGAACAGGTATACAAAACACACACATAGTTGCCAAATTAGATCATATGAAAATAACTATTGTAAGATATTCAAGTCAGAGACTGTTGTGGAGCCTTCCACTCATTCCTTCCGTAAATAACTCCACAGAGCAACTCAGCAGAACCATCTTAGTTTTGACCACGAGACCGCCGCAGACACGACCGCCAGTTACAGCTGCCACTGAGAAAACAGGGGAGACTGAAGTACAAACACTAATTGCTAATTGCCTAGGAGAGGAGAAACCACACCACCTCCAATACAGCCACTGATTACGAAAAACAACAACAATCACTAATTGCCCTGCCCCTTAATCCTGATCGATGTGTCAACAATGAGCTGGAAGTTATGAGCAGTCAGCAGTTCACACACCAAGTAGGACACTGGGAAGACATGCAGCACTTAAAGTTGATGGCCCTAGCTAGCAAAAAGACAGTACTAGACAACAGATAAAGACAACATTTATAATTAGCACTCCTGGAGATATCAGGAGTCATCTAGATATAGACATACAGATTGCATATAAATATACAGGACGAGTCATACATGAGTAAATATGTATCACAAAATGTAGGGCTTTCACAAGAAACCAATCAATCTACATATTAATATATAATAAAAATATATGCCATTTAGCAGACGCTTTTATCCAAAGCGACTTACAGTCATGTGTGCATACATTCTACGTATGGGTGGTCCCGGGAATCGAACCCACTACCCTGGCGTTACAAGCGCCATGCTCTACCAACTGAGCTACAGAAGGACCAACAGAAATGCTGATGTGGCTAAATAATGTTTCCAGTTATGGATTGTGACACAACAGAAAGATGTAGTGGCATCGGTAGAGCTGTTACAGCCAGGAGTCTACGGGAGATGTAGATATCTCTCCACTCTCTTGTGAATCTAAACGTCTGTTTGATATGTTCATCTCTCACACTGACTTGGTGACATGTTCAGCCCAGTTACAATCAGCGTCACTGAGACACATAGGAGAGGAAACCTGGGGGCTGGGAAAGAGAGAGAGAGAGAGAGAGCGAGAGAGAGAGAGGAAAGAGCGGGAGAAAGAAAGATGGTTAAAACCTGTTGGGGATAGGGCTGTCTACTGCCCACGCTGGAGTAATTGCGTGCCCATAGTAAACATAATTTTTTTGTTGTCAAAAGTTGCTAATATATGCAAATATATATAAATCTGACTTGCTGGGTAGATCAACAAGGTGTTTATCTTTCATTTGAGCCATTGGACTTGTTAATGTGTGGAGGTTAAATATTTTTAGGAATATTTTTGCGTTCCATGCGCCACCTTCCAGCTGAACGTGGGGGGGGGGTTCCCAAATTGGACCCCTAGTCCCCTTCTGGTTAAAAGGGAGTGAGGGAGGAAGATAAGTCGAGCTCCAGCTACAGAGTTCTGAGACTAGTGAGAGACGGAGAGAGAGATGGAGAGAGAATAAAAGAGAAATGAAAGAATATCTTGTTACAGTAGCACTGAAATAAATTCTCCGTGTGCTATAGGGACTGGAGAATTCGTCAGATCGTAGGACAGATCACAGGACAGCAAAGCGAGCCCAGAGATCTGAGGGTATCAGACAGAAATACTCCGACACAGATACAGAAGATAAAAAGAGATACAGTACAGGAGATACTATTGTCGCGGTATTTATTTGAGAGGGGTAAAGATAAAGATTTGTTCGGGCGCCAGGCAGGTATTAACCATGCCGAAAGGAAAAGAGTAGAATAGAGAGAGTACCACTACCAGACTCACACACATCAGCAGAAGAGACTGCCTAGAGTGTAGCCTGTTTACGATAGCCAGTGTAGAGAAAAGAGAATACACACCCTATAAAACCCACATCACAGGGGTAACCCCACCAAGAATACCTCATACAATGATAATAATAAATGGCAGAGCAATTGAACAGCAACTTCATTCAAGAAAGAACCCAGTCATCAACAGAGGATTTGCAATAATATGTGTTATCTTCCAGTGGATGAGTGCAGAGGGTATGAATGTGGGGGGTGTTCATAGTGGAGGAGTGTAGAGGCTATGAATGTGGTGGGTGTTCATAGTGGATGAGTGCAGAGGGTATGAATGTGGGGGGTGTTCATAGTGGAGGAGTGTAGAGGCTATGAATGTGGGGGGTGTTCATAGACACAGAGGCTTTAAAAATGTCCACAATCTTCTCGGCCACATGTCATTAGTACACCCCACCTCAATACAGTTCAAATAACAATACACAATTTACAAGCAACCTCCCTTTCAACTAAAATGTCCACCCAAATACTTCTGGCAGGGCAATACTAGTCCAGCTCTAATGAACTTCAATGGGAAGTGCGTTTGAAAAATAGAAAGTCTGGTTGCAGGGTTTAGCACTGGAACAATAGCGGGAAGAGAAAGAGAGAAAGAGAACAAGAGAGATCTTAGCTGTGGTCTTCAGGCATGCCGGTGTACTGTCTGACCATTCGATGGTTTGTTAGTTTGTATGTCAAAGCTTTGCATCAATGTTGCTACTAATCCATGCGATCCATAACCGGTGTGGTCCCAAACGATAACAACCACGACCTAGAACTGTCACACCGATGATTGAGCTAAATAATTTATAAACTACACATGCTGAAAATAAACCAAAGTTCTGCAGCATAGCACACACAATCAAACTGTCGCGCCAACCAAGAGCTCCTCCCCAAAGAGCTGAAAAATATGTCTTTATTTCCTCCTTCCTTACTGCTGATGCTCTCTTAAAGTGGCAGTGCAGGGTGAAGGCTCCGTGCAGGATTTCTCCACACTATCTTACTATCTTCTCTGCTGAAAAAAGCAACATGGACAATGGATTAGGGAGAATAGAGGACCTCGGAGACACAAAGACCAAACGGCAGCACCAGATTCAACAGCATAGTATTTCATTCTACCCAGATCCTACAGCATAGTGATTCATTCTACCCAGATCATACAGCATAGCGATTCATTCTACCCAGATCCTACACAATAGCGATTCATTCTCCCCAGATCCTACAGCATAGCGATTCATTCTACCCAGATCCTACAGCATAGTGATTAATTCTACCCATATCCTACAGCATAGTGATTCATTCTACCCACATCTTACAGCATAGCGATTCATTCTACCCACATCCTACAGCATAGAGATTCATTCTACCCAGATCCTACAGCATAGCGATTCATTCTACCCAGATCTTACAGCATAGTGATTCATTCTACCCAGATCCTACAGCATAGTGATTCATTCTACCCAGATCTTACAGCATAGTGATTCATTCTACCCAGATCCTACAGCATAGTGATTCATTCTACCCAGATCCTACAGCATAGTGATTCATTCTACTCAGATCTTACAGCATAGTGATTCATTCTGCCCAGATCCTACAGCATAGTGATTCATTCTACCCATATCCTACAGCATAGTGATTAATTCTACCCAGATCTTACAGCATAGTGATTCATTCTACCCATATTCTACAGCATAGTGATTCATTCTACCCAGATTATACAGCATAGTGATTCATTCGACCCAGATTCTACAGCATAGTGATTCATTCTACCCAGATCCTACAGCATAGTGATTCATTCTACCCAGATCTTACAGCATAGTGATTCATTCTACCCAGATCCTACAGCATAGTGATTCATTCTACCCAGATCCTACAGCATAGTGATTCATTCTACTCAGATCTTACAGCATAGTGATTCATTCTGCCCAGATCCTACAGCATAGTGATTCATTCTACCCAGATCCTACAGCATAGTGATTAATTCTACCCAGATCTTACAGCATAGTGATTCATTCTACCCAGATTCTACAGCATAGTGATTCATTCTACCCAGATTCTACAGCATAGTGATTCATTCTACCCAGATTCTACAGCATAGTGATTCATTCTACCCAGATCCTACAGCATAGTGATTCATTCTGCCCAGATCCTACAGCATAGTGATTCATTCTACCCAGATCCTACAGCATAGTGATTAATTCTACCCAGATCTTACAGCATAGTGATTCATTCTACCCAGATCCTACAGCATAGTGATTCATTCTGCCCAGATCCTACAGCATAGTGATTCATTCTACCCAGATCCTACAGCATAGTGATTAATTCTACCCAGATCTTACAGCATAGTGATTCATTCTACCCAGATTCTACAGCATAGTGATTCATTCTACCCAGATTCTACAGCATAGTGATTCATTCTACCCAGATTCTACAGCATAGTGATTCATTCTACCCAGATTCTACAGCATAGTGATTCATTCGACCCAGATTCTACAGCATAGTGATTCATTCTACCCAGATCCTACAGCATAGTGTGTGCTTTTCTGGAGAGATCAAAATGCATATTTGCCTATCGACGGTCATGATGCACTTTGCTTGATCATCATTCTGAGGAAGCAGCTAGGTCTGACCTTTCCCAGCCAGGAGCTTACACTGTGGTTAAAATCCAATTGAGTTGAAGAGTGCAGAAAGGAGAGAAATGTACTGTAACCTTTATTCTGCATTGACGCTAACCTTGAGGACTAGTCTCCGTAGGGGACTGGTGGACTTGGTCAAGGGTTATGTGATAGAAAGTGTGTGTGTGTGTGAGAGAGAAAGAGAGAGAGAGACAACATGTATTATGTCTGAATAAAAGCGAGAGAGGAGAGCCAGCATGAGGAAGATTTGACAGTGTGTTTTGTCACATAACCAGCCAACCAGACAGTGTTATAGCAAGAGCCAACAATACAGCAGTGTCTGTTCTGTGTATCTTAATTCCTGCCCTCTCTCTCTCTCTCTCTCTCTCTCTCTCTCTCTCTCTCTCTCTCTCACACACACACACTGGACAGTTCTGGGAAAATCTCAATGGCTGTGTTCCTTATCCAGAACTGTTTCATTACCCCCCTCCCACCCAGGCTAGTGTCTCTCCTCTGTTTCCCTCTGGAGGAATGAAACACCACCTAATTGAAATAAATGAACTGGGAATCCAATCAGAGTTGATTACATCTGCTGTGGTGGGATGTTGATTGCGGGCTCATTGAGTGAATGTTGCAGAACTAGGCGGTAATGAAGAGAATTGTTTGTCTATTACACTGAGTGGTGAGAGGCCGATACAAACAACTCTCTTTCCCTCTCTCTCTCTCTCTCTCTCTCTCTCTCTCTCTCTCTCTCTCTCTCTCTCTCTCTCAGATACAGCCTAGTCTTTTTAAAATAGTTTTTTTATTCGCTCATCACGTTTCACAAACCCATTTTCATTCAGGCAACAGATTGTTATTCATACTCAAGTCCTTAGAATAACTGTACAGTATATAAAATGAGTAGAACAGATACTATACACAGGGTGTGAGGAGGAGTACGCTGATAAACTGCCAGTACTGTTTATGTACACAGGCTGGGAGACCAGCCTGCAGGTTGTTGGAGAGATGTTGTAGAGATGTAAAGGCACTACGTTGTAACAACGGCTGTCTTGGGAGTTTTAGCGCTTAAAGCGAAAACGTGGAACTTACAGTGCCTTGCGAGAGTATTCGGCCCCCTTGAACTTTGCGACCTTTTGCCACATTTCAGGATTCAAACATAAAGATATAAAACTGTATTTTTTTGTGAAGAATCAACAACAATTGGGACACAATCATGAAGTGGAACGACATTTATTGGATATTTCAAACTTTTTTAACAAATCAAAAACTGAAAAATTGGGCGTGCAAAATTATTCAGCCCCCTTAAGTTAATACTTTGTCGCGCCACCTTTTGCTGCGATTACAGCTGTAAGTCGCTTGGGGTATGTCTCTGTCAGTTTTGCACATCGAGAGACTGAAATTTTTTCCCATTCCTCCTTGCAAAACAGCTCGAGCTCAGTGAGGTTGGATGGAGAGCATTTGTGAACAGCAGTTTTCAGTTCTTTCCACAGATTCTCGATTGGATTCAGGTCTGGACTTTGACTTGGCCATTCTAACACCTGGATATGTTTATTTTTGAACCATTCCATTGTAGATTTTGCTTTATGTTTTGGATCATTGTCTTGTTGGAAGACAAATCTCCGTCCCAGTCTCAGGTCTTTTGCAGACTCCATCAGGTTTTCTTCCAGAATGGTCCTGTATTTGGCTCCATCCATCTTCCCATCAATTTTAACCATCTTCCCTGTCCCTGCTGAAGAAAAGCAGGACCAAACCATGATGCTGCCACCACCATGTTTGACAGTGGGGATGGTATGTTCAGGGTGATGAGCTGTGTTGCTTTTACGCCAAACATAACGTTTTGAATTGTTGCCAAAAGGTTCAATTTTGGTTTCATCTGACCAGAGCACCTTCTTCCACATGTTTGGTGTGTCTCCCAGGTGGCTTGTGGCAAACTTTAAACAACACTTTTTATGGATATCTTTAAGAAATGGCTTTCTTCTTGCCACTCTTCCATAAAGGCCAGATTTGTGCAATATACGACTGATTGTTGTCCTATGGACAGAGTCTCCCACCTCAGCTGTAGATCTCTGCAGTTCATCCAGAGTGATCATGGGCCTCTTGGCTGCATCTCTGATCAGTCTTCTCCTTGTATGAGCTGAAAGTTTAGAGGGACGGCCAGGTCTTGGTAGATTTGCAGTGGTCTGATACTCCTTCCATTTCAATATTATCGCTTGCACAGTGCTCCTTGGGATGTTTAAAGCTTGGGAAATCTTTTTGTATCCAAATCCGGCTTTAAACTTCTTCACAACAGTATCTCGGACCTGCCTGGTGTGTTCCTTGTTCTTCATGATGCTCTCTGCGCTTTTAACGGACCTCTGAGTCTACAGTGCAGGTGCATTTATATGGAGACTTGATTACACACAGGTGGATTGTATTTATCATCATTAGTCATTTAGGTCAACATTGGATCATTCAGAGATCCTCACTGAACTTCTGGACAGAGTTTGCTGCACTGAAAGTAAAGGGGCTGAATAATTTTGAATTTTTTTCATGATTGTGTCCCACTTGTTGTTGATTCTTTAAAAAAAAATACTGTTTTATATCTTTATGTTTGAAGCCTGAAATGTGGCAAAAGGTCGCAAAGTTCAAGGGGGCTGAATACTTTCGCAAGGCACTGTACCCCTAACCTACCTCTGGTACTGTAACCTGACTACCATACAGCAGGTTAGAGTGTGTGTACTGTAGTGTCCAGTCCTACAGTACGATATGATACTCCCTGGCTCAGAGAGCATTCCTTTCCCATCATGCACAGCTTTTGGAGCACCAATAACTTGCACCCTTTCTCTCTCCTCCTGCCTCAAGACACACAACACCACAAATGTAGTTGACACAAAACAAAAACATTTTCTTTAGCACCAAACAAAATACATCATAAAAATGAATTCACATAGAAAACAAATAAACAAATACATGACTGAGGCGGAGAACAGGACAGTGGATAATAATGGTACTTTCTAAAAGATGCTTGAAAACAACGACATGTGAAATGCTCCTTGATGTAACAGACAAACGGAGGACTGGAGAAAACACTGTTAATATCCTCTTCAAGAACAACATGCTCTGAAACTCATTCTCGGGCTGAAACAGCTCCAGCTCAACCATTAAGGCCTGGAATGCAGAGTGCTTGTTTTCCGTAACAAAATGGACGCCAAACTGACACAAATAGGAAATGAAAACATGGAAGGCCGGAAAGTCATATTATCAACAGGCATGCAGAGTAAACCAGTCCAATAAGGAAAGCAACCTTCTCCATTCAAGTAACCATTGGGCTCAATAGACTACTAGGAACATGGTATTGCGTGCACTTCTCACTTCTCATTCAGTGAGTGATCTGCAGTTGAAGAGTAAACACTGAGCAAAGCTATCATTTCTATTATACAGTATGTGCAACCTTCTAATTAACACAGGGAATGTTGACAGATGAAATGGACTAGTATGGAATTGACATGCTACCGATGTAGGATCTTAATTTGATCACCCTGTTCCAATGCAGGATATGTAAAACTTGTGGTGTATTTGTAATTTTTACTTTGACATTTCAGACTTGATTTTCCCTGATGAAAAATGTATCAACCCCAACAAAAATGTCCATTCATTATAATCCACATAATAATTCACATTTCCTGTTGCTGCAGCATTGTTTTCCTGCTGTAGTGAACTGTCTCAAATTAAGATCCTACAACTGTCGGTACACCACCAGTTAACAATAACTAATGTCCTTATACTGCAATATGATATTATCCTACTGCAATCCAGGCATGCTAATGAGTATGCCAGATAGTGTCTCCTGCTAATTCCACTACGCTCTCATCACAATCCCTCAGGTAGCAACTCGTCTCATCTGCATCCCAGGCCTGACAAAGACAGTGCCACTCAACTGACCCATACCACAGATGACAGGCTAACCCCATGCCTCAACATGGGAGGGATCTGCCTGTCTTTTTAAATTGGTTGTTGTCAAGTGGAACAAGAGACTACTTCTAGCGGATCTAATTACAGCACACTCAAAAGGTGAGCGATGAAAAGAATGACGATAAAGAAAACCACTACACATTAAATATATCTAATTGGATGAAGTCCCTTTGATAAATGTGCTTTGTTCCTCCTTGCCTCTGCTCCTCTACTCGCCATTGGTTGTTGAGAGTCATATAACATATGCCAGAAACCCACCACATATACGGACGGACATGTAATAATAAATATTGTGTGTGGAAACAACAGTGTGAAGTCCAGTTTCTTTCATTGGTAAGTTGTTGTGCAGGTCAGTTCCGGTCATTCCTTGGTTGGTCGATACAACGTTAGTTAACCGTTGTAACATACTGGTCCCACGTGGAAGCCAAACTTTTGGTTGCTGCTTCCAAAGTCTGAGGGGGCCACGTCTATGACTGGCAGCAGCTCTGCTCTGGGGGAGTCGATCTCCAGGACTGTCCGCTCCTGTCCCTTACGGAACTACACCAGAGACAAAGAAAAAGACAGCAGAGTTGAGGATACACTGTGCCTGCTAACTCGCTAACTCTCATTCTAACTTCGATCCTATCTATACCATCCTCAGATATCATATGATGAACTGATTGTGACCAACCGCATGGCCTTATCGAATCAAACAGCAGCTGACAAAACATTAGTCAAAACATTAGCATTGTTCAAAACATTAGCATTGGTCAAAACATTAGCATTGATCAAAACATTAGCATTGGTCAAAACATTAGCATTGATCAAAACATTAGCATTGATCAAAACATTAGCATTGATTAAAACATTAGCATTGATCAAAACATTAGCATTGGTCAAAACATTAGCATTGCTCAAAACATTAGCACCAATTACATTAATTAATTCATTTTCCTTTGTCTCTGCATGTCACCTACCTGGCAACCGTCGTGTGTTGCCTGGATGAAGGGGCTCTTGGCCTGGCTCATCTCCTCGTCGTTGCTTCCCAGGAAGCGTATGGCGTGCTGGTGGCTGCGGGTGGCGCTGTCGAACCAGCCGGCAGAGTTCTGGCAGGAGTAGGTGAAGGTCTGTCTGGCCGTGGCACTCAGCAGTTTCAGGAAGGTCAGCTGGACCACGTGGACCGGGTTCCCATCAGAGTCACTGTACTGTAGCTGGACCAGAGACACACAGCATATCAGAGTCATTGTACTGTAGCTGGACCAGAGACACACAGCATATCAGAGTCATTGTACTGGAACTGGACCAGAGACACACAACATATCAGAGTCATTGTACTGGAACTGGACCAGAGACACACAGCATATCAGAGTCATTGTACTGGAACTGGACCAGAGACACACAGCATATCAGAGTCATTGTACTGTAACTGGACCAGAGACACACAACATATCAGAGTCATTGTACTGGAACTGGACCAGAGACACACAGCATATCAGAGTCATTGTACTGTAACTGGACCAGAGACACACAACATATCAGAGTCATTGGACTGGAACTGGATCAGAGACACACAGCATATCAGAGTCATTGTACTGGAACAGAGACACACAACATATCAGAGTCATTGTACTGGAACTGGACCAGAGACACACAACATATCAGAGTCATTGTACTGGAACTGGACCAGAGGCAGACAGCATATCAGAGTCATTGTACTGGGACTGGACCAGAGACACACAGTACATCAGAGTCATTGTACTGGAACAGAGACACACAACATATCAGAGTCATTGTACTGGAACTGGACCAGAGACACACAACATATCAGAGTCATTGGACTGGAACTGGATCAGAGACACACAGCATATCAGAGTCATTGTACTGGAACAGAGACACACAACATATCAGAGTCATTGTACTGGAACTGGACCAGAGACACACAACATATCAGAGTCATTGTACTGGAACTGGACCAGAGGCAGACAGCATATCAGAGTCATTGTACTGGGACTGGACCAGAGACACACAGTACATCAGAGTCATTGTACTGGAACAGAGACACACAACATATCAGAGTCATTGTACTGGAACTGGACCAGAGACACACAACATATCTGAGTCATTGTACTGGAACTGGACCAGAGACACACAGCATATCAGAGTCATTGTACTAGAATTGGACCAGAGACACACAACATATCAGAGTCATTGTACTGGAACTGGACCAGAGACACACAGCATATCAGAGTCATTGTACTGGAACTGGACCAGAGCCACACAACATATCAGAGTCATTGTACTCTAGCTGGACCAGAGACACACAACATATCAGAGTCATTGTACTGGAACTGGACCAGAGACGCACAACATATCAGAGTCATTGTACTGGAACTGGACCGGAGACACACAACATATCAGAGTCATTGTACTGGAACTGGACCAGAGCCACACAACATATCAGAGTCATTGTACTGGAACTGGACCAGAGCCACACAACATATCAGAGTCATTGTACTGGAACTGGACCGGAGACACACAACATATCAGAGTCATTGTACTCTAGCTGGACCAGAGACACACAACATATCAGAGTCATTGTACTGGAACTGGACCAGAGACACACAGTACATCAGAGACATTATCAGAGTAATTGAATGAGAACTAGACCAGATATGAACCACATATTAATATAGACCACTTGAAGCAACCAGGCTCCCATCAGAGTCACTGCATGAGAACTGGACCAGGGGAAAGAAACAACTCTCAATGACCATGTCAGTCACATATTGAATGTCCAGAAACAAATAGCAGTGCCAATGCATTGGTAGTAGAGCATCTGGTAAAGCACTATATACAGTTGAAGTCGGAACTTTACATACACTTAGGTTGGAGTCATTATAACTCGTTTTTCAACCACTCCACAAATTTCTTGTTAACAAGCTATAGTTTTGGCAAGT
Organism: Oncorhynchus keta; assembly: GCF_023373465.1. Lineage (NCBI taxonomy): Eukaryota > Metazoa > Chordata > Actinopteri > Salmoniformes > Salmonidae > Oncorhynchus > Oncorhynchus keta. The sequence goes on from NC_068452.1 coordinate 25,319,098, forward strand.
CGGTTAGGACATCTACTTTGTGCATGACACAAGTAATTTTTCCAACAATTGTTTACAGACAGATTATTTCACTTAAAATCCACTGTATCACAATTCCAGTGGGTCAGAGGTTTACATACACTAAGTTGACTGTGCCTTTAAACAGCATGAAAAATTCCAGAAAATGATGTCATGGCTTTAGAAGCTTCTGATAGGCTAATTTACATCATTTGAGTCAATTAGAGGTGTACCTGTAGATGTATTTCAAGGCCTACCTTCAAACTCAGTGCCTCTTTGCTTGACATCATGGGAAAATCAAAAGAAATCAGCCAAGACCTCAGAAAAAACATTGTAGACCTCCACAAGTCTGGTCCATTCTTGGGAGCAATTTCCCAATGCCTGAAGGTACCATGTTCATCTGTACAAACAATAGTGCGCAAGTACAAACACCATGGGACCACGCAGCCGTCATACCTCTCAGGAAGGAGACGCGTTCTGTCTCCTAGAGATGAATGTACTTTGATGCGAAAAGTGCAAATCAATCCCAGAACAACAGCAAAGGACCTTGTGAAGATGCTGGAGGAAACAGGTTCAAAAGTATCTATTATCCACAGTAAAACGAGTCCTATATCGACATGACCTGAAAGGCGGCTCAACAAGGAAGAATCCACTGCTCCCAAACCGCCATAAAAAAGCTACGGTTGGCAACTGCACATGGGGACAAAGATTGTACTTTTTGGAAAAATGTCCTCTGGCCTGATGAAACAAAAATATAACTGTTTGGCCATAATGACCATCGTTATGTTTGGAGGAAAAAGGGGGAAGCTTGCAAGCCGAAGAACACCATGCGAACTGTGAAGCATGGAGGTGGCAGTATCATGTTGTGGGGGTGCTTTGCTGCAGGAGAGACTGGTGCACTTCACAAAATAGATGGCGGCATGAGGAAGGAAAATTGTGTATATATTGAAGCAACATTTCAAGACATCAGTCAGGAAGTTAAAGCTTGGGCGCAAATGGGTCTTCCAAATGGACAATGACCCCAAGCATACTTACAAAGTTGTGACAAAATGGCTTAAGGACAACAAAGTCAAGGTATTGGAGTGGCCATCCCATTCCCTAACCTCAATCCCATAGAACATTTCTGGGCAGAACTGAAAAAGCGTGTGGGAGCAAGGACGCCTGTAAACCTGACACAGTTACACCAGCTCTGTCAGGAGGAATGGACTAAAATTCACCCAATTTATTGTGGGAAGCTTGTGGAAGGCTAACCAAAATGTTTGACCCAAGTTAAACAATTTAAAGGCAATGCTACCAAATACTAATTGAGTGTATGTAAACTTCTGACCCACTGGGAATGTGATGAAAAAAATAAAAGCTTAAATAAATCATTCTCTCTACTATTATTGTGACATTTCACATTCTTAAAATAAAGTGGTGATCTTAACTGACCTAAAACAGAGATTTTAACAGAGGATTACATGTCAGGAACTGTGAAAAACTGAGTTTAAATGTATTTGGCTAAGGTGTATGTAAACTTCTGACTTCAACCGTACATCCAATCTATAATGGCTAGGGCCAGGAGTTTTTCCATGACCAAATAACCTGGGCAGGAAAACCAGGCTGACAGAGTTAATGCTGGTTACAGACCACTATATCCATCCTGGTGAACAGAGGAAGGAAGGCTAGAACCAATTGTATTACCATGAACCTTTTCTCTCTCTTAGAAATCTCAACCCGTATTTCATTAATAATGTAAGAGGAGAGGAGGGGACAAAGGTCACAGTAATTCAGCTAGAGTCAGAATAAGAGAGTCGGGGAGAAAAAGAGAGTTAGTGAGAGGGAGAGAGAGAGAGAGAGAGAGAGAGAGAGAGAGAGAGAGAGAGAGAGAGAGAGAGAGAGAGAGAGAGAGAGAGAGAGAGAAAAGGACACAATGGGGTGGGTGTGAAAGAGTCAGTGAAAGGGATTGGACTGGGAGGGAAGTGATTATCTTTCTGTGTTAAGAGATGTCTGGTCAGGTGCACATGAAAGACCAGTGCTCAAAGCTCTGAATGCTCTTCAATGAGAGCCCACTGTTGCCAGAGGCTCTGCGTGACTCACTCACTACTGCAGGCAGAAGACACAGGTATCATACATGGGCACATACATCAACACTCTATTGGACAGTAGGTTCAATCACGCACATGCTCACACGCATGCACATCTACTCAATTATACACATGATTATTATTCAAACGCACTCCCTTTAAATGAATATAATCTACCTGGTGTTTGGAAACATTTAAATGAACGGCAGCAGTTGAAAGTGGTCAGTACCTGTTTGCCTTTCCTGTATTGGCTGAACCAGCTCCCTGGTTTCTCTTTGTTCCAGGCTGCTAGCTTCACCTGTTCACAGGAATACAGAAGGAAACAAGGAGCCTCTGTAACACAGGCTTCTGAGGATGTGCAGATCTGGTATCTTAATTTGATCACTCTGTTGTTTGTGGAGAATGTTCCTGCACAGCGGGAAATATCAATTGTCGTGTATTAAAGGTTTTAAAAGGCTTCTATAAGGTTTGTGATTTCCACTTTTAAATTGATTTGACATTAAGAAAAATGTAACAGAAAATGTATCAACGCCTAAAAAATGTATCCGAATTATAATCCACATAATAATTCACATATCCTGTTGCTGCAGGATTATTTTCCTGCTGTGATAAATAGAGTCAAATCAAGATAGTGCATCTGTAAGACACCAGTTGATCTGAGGCCAATGAATATGTACTGTACACTACTACTACAACGCTCTAGTACGGTTGAGCAGACATCAAGGTAGTTTGAGACTCACAGTTTCAAACCTCTTGTCCGGGTAGAGACAGGTGTCTCCCTCAGCGGTGAAGTTACAGAAGACCTTGATGGAGTCCCTGTGACATCCCTGGTTGGGGTCGATCCAGTAGTCACCTGGGACAGGTACGGAGACGGAGACAGCGGTGTCATTTCAATATGGGACAGCAGATCAGGCAAGAGAAAGGGGAAGACATGAAATCGTAGAGTACGTCTGATGTAACAGGTAACTATCCTGGCTATTGGAGGATTTGGTGGCTTATTGACTCAATCAAATACAGGGCCTATAAGAAAGTCTACATCCCCCTTGGATTTCTTCACATTGTGTTACAAAGTGGGATTCAAATGGATTTATTGTCATTTTTTTGTCAACGATCTACACAAAATATTCTGTAATGTCAAAGTGGAAGAACAATTATTGATATATATTTTTTTAAGAATAATGAAAAGGAAAACACTAATATACCTTGATTAGATAAATATTCTCCCCTCAAAATCAATACATGTTATAAACACATTTGGCAGCTATTACAGCTGTTAGTCTTATTGGGTAAGTCTCAGAAAAGCTTTACACACCTGGATTGTGCAATATTTGCCCATTATTCTTTTCAAACTGCTTCAAGCTCTGTCAACTCTGTTGGGGGGCATGGCTAGAAAGCCATTTTCAAGTGTTGCCATAGATTTTTAGATTTTAGGTCTTTTTGGTAAGCAAAAGTTCAAGGGGGTGTAGATTTTCTATAGGCACCGTACATGTTCAATATGAGTGCCAATGCAGGGTGCTGAGGGGAGATCTGTGTGATACGAGGGTGATGAGGTGATGTGCTGACCGTCTCTGTAGCCATGCTGGATCATCATGAGCTCCTTGCAGGTGCGGGCGGGGCTCTCAAAGGTCCCCAGGGGCTTCCTCATCAGCTCCACCTCTGTCTTCATGGAGGTGAGGGAGGCAAACACCTCCTCCATGCCCTCTGCCTCCTCCAGCATGGGCTGGTCTGCCTGCAGGAACACCTCCTGCTCCAGATCCATCTTCATCTCTGCCTCCTCGTAGGGAGCTGAGCCTCCTTGCACCATCCTAGAGTGCCTCTTCCTCTTCCTCCGGCCCTCGTGGTCTCTGATAGGCAGCGGCTGGACCATGGTGGCAGGTGGACCCTGGAGGGAAGGAACACAAGTGGAAGAGAGAAGACAAGAAATAACAGTGACTGGGAGAGGCAGAACAAAAAGAGAATTGTGGGGGGAAGGAGAGGCGAGGAGGTGTGTGTGGTTGAACAACAACATGCGATGGGACAGAACAGAGGGGACGGAGAGAAACAGAAAGAGACAGGTGGGTTGGATGAGAAGTGTGGAGGTGGGGAGGTGTGTGTGTGGAGGACTTACAGGGGGTCCGGGGGATCCGGCGGGGCCAGTGTCTCCTTGGGGTCCGATGGCGCCCTGAAGAAAAGAGTGGAACAAAATCCTGCATCAATCCTCCGGTCACCTGGAGCGATTCTCACACTGGTTTGCCAAATCCCTCTTTGATCCTGGCAGATATGGTCCTAGGGTTTATAGGATTATCCAGCTCTGTACATCAGCAGTCTGTGGCCAAAGCCCCTGCTCTCTACATGACACACTATGGTACTTTTGACCACATCACACCACACCACTATATCCTATTAAAATACACTGTACCCACAGGAACAACACATCACTGTATGGGCTCACTTTTAAGGCCAAAATACATTTAAAAAGCACAATGTAGAAAATTAATCTGAGCGATGGTTCATTTGGCAAGGCGAGATAGCCGCTTGTCTGGCAGCATACGCTTCTACCAGCTGCTAGCTATAGGCTGGTGTGTAAGGAGAGGAATGAAAATGTGGAGATACAGTCAGATGACTGGACTCACCAGGTCTCCTTTGGATCCTCTCTCACCAACTGCACCCTAACAGGGGAGGGAGGAGAGGTCATTTTGAAATAGGAAAAGTCATATCAAAGTAAAGCAAAGCCAACTATGAAGAGTTGAGTGGGGTGGGGGAGGGAGGGAGGAGGAGGGGGACTTACAGAAAGTCCCGGGGGTCCTGGGGGGCCGGTGGGGCCAGGGAGGCCACCCTTACCCCCGTCTCCTTTGGTTCCTTGTGTGCCCTGATTTCCAGGCAGGCCTCTGTCTCCCTTCTCTCCCAGCTCTCCTGGAGGTCCGATCAGACCGATCAGACCACCGTGACCTTTATCTCCCTTCCTGCCCGGGTCTCCTTTCAAACCTGGCAGTCCTGGGGGTCCCTGGGAAAAACACAGGATCACATTTACTACATGGTTACACATGGGTGAAAAAATATATAATTGACATATCACTGGAATTGACCCTATCAAGGCTACCTACCATATGTTATGTGGAAGAGAGGCAATAACAGTACAGTAGGTTGACATATGAACATGTAATATGCATGGGGATCTTACCATGGGTCCAGGGGGTCCCGTCTGGCCTGGGGGGCCATTTAACCCTTGCTCACCCTGCAAATGAAAACACAAATAGGGGTTAATCAATTAGTGAAGGGCTCCAGCATTGACTGGGGTTGCTCAAGGTCATATGACAACATGTCCCCAAGCCTTGTTGCTGGTTGTACTGAGATGCACCATGCATGTTGATAGTAAACCAATGACAGATTATACTAAACTAATTAGGGAGACATGATGAGGGGAGCAGCAGAGCCACAGGCTACAGTAAAGGGAGATGTCTGTTTGAGTTAGAGTAAAGAGAGGAGAGGAGAGGGGGACTCACCCCAGGGCCTGGGATCCCTCGGAGGCCCTCCGGGCCAGGCATCCCTGAATGTCCCTGGGGCCCCACTGGCCCTTTCTTCCCCACCAGACCCTCAACCCCATTGGTCCCCTAAAGGAAGGAGAGAGAGGAACAGAATGACATGGTGGTGAGGAAAACAAAATGGAGTAAAACTGATATGTGTGGTGTACAATGTAGTGGCATTTTCTTTTTGGGGATATATTTTCTTCATATTTCATGAATGAGTTGAGTGTTCCACACATCCTTACCTTTGCTCCCTTCATTCCTTGTTTCCCTTCTTTTCCAGCAGCTCCCAAGTGGCCCTGGGGAGAGAGAGAGAGAGAGAGAGAGAGAGAGAGAGAGAGAGAGAGAGAGAGAGAGAGGTGGGGGTACACGAGGACAGAGTTTCAGCTGCTGGGGACAATACCCGAGTGCTTAAAAGCCTTACACTGCTTTTGTTCTTCTAAAACAGATAGAGGTCAATAAAATCCCTGAAGATATCCGAGTCTGTAGAAATATACAACAATAAAGGCATGCACGCAAGCCCCACAAACTCTCTCTCTCTCTCTTCTCTCTCTCTCTCTCTCTCTCTCTCTCTCTCACACACCCACACACACACATCTACACTCACCCTTCTCCCGGGGGGCCCGGAAGGGCCCGGTTCTCCAGAGGCTCCTGGGGGTCCCTGAGGACAGCAGAACAAAGCGTCAGAGTTGAAACACACAACATCCACACACAGTCTCAAAGACAACAACCACACACAGTCTAAAAGACAACCACACACAGTCTAAAAGACACAGGGAAGAAAGAACAGCATATCCATGAAATAAACAAGCCTCTCTGTATGTGACAAAGTACAAAGGCAATACTATATCTTTGGTATGCATTCACTTTATGTATGTGATACTGTTGAATGAGCTCAGAGAATATACACCGTAACACATGTTTATGCTGTTCGTATGAATTCCTGTGTGATGTAAATGCTTTACTGTACTTACGGCTTTCCCAGGATCACCGTTGTCTCCCTTTGCTCCCGGTCCACCGTCAACTCCCTGTTCCAACCAGAAACACACATTTAGAGGAGGAACAGAAGAATCAGTCATCTACTGCCTGTTGTATTACTTGGTTCTACGGGTGTACTCACATTGATTCCTGCTTCTCCAGGGGGTCCAGAATCTCCGGGGAACCCAAGGGGCCCCTACAGAGGACCGGGAGTGGTCAGTTACCAATGACTTCAAGCATCGCTTGAGATTAATCTAATGCATTGGTCTGCCACCCACTCAAGAACCAGTTGGTAGAGGATGAGTGGCCTACATAGAGATCTACTCACTGGGTTTCCTTTGGGTCCGTCCTCCCCTGGCATGCCTCTGACTCCTGCAGGTCCTGCTGCTCCGGAGGGGCCAGAGTCACCCTTCTCCCCCAGCTCCCCTTTACCACCCTGGGGACACCATACAATCATAGAGTTAGTGGTTGAGACAGAGAGAGAGAGAGAGAGAGAGAGAGAGAGAGAGAGAGAGAGAGAGAGAGAGAGAGAGAGAGAGAGAGAGAGAGAGAGAGAGAGAGAGAGAGAGAGAGAGAGAGAGAGAGAGAGAGAGAGAGAGAGAGAGAGAGAGAGAGAGAGAGAGAGAGAGAGAGAGAGAGAGAGAGAGAGAGAGAGAGAGAGAGAGAGAGAGAGAGAGAGAGATAGAGAGAGAGAGAGAGAGAGAGGGAGAGAGAGAGAGAGAGAGAGAGAGAGAGAGAGAGAGAGAGAGAGAGAGAGAGAGAGAGAGAGAGAGAGAGAGAGAGAGAGAGAGAGAGAGAGAGAGAGAGGAGAGAGAGAGGGAATAGAGAGAGAGAGAGAGAGAGAGAGAGAGAGAGAGAGAGAGAGAGAGAGAGAGAGAGAGAGAGAGAGAGAGAGAAGAGAGAGAGAGAGAGAGAGGGAAGAGAGAGAGAGAGAGAGAGAGAGGGAGAGAGAGAGAGAGAGAGAGAGAGAGAGAGAGAGAGAGAGAGAGAGAGAGAGAGAGAGAGAGAGAGAGAGAGAGAGAGAGAGAGAGAGAGAGAGAGAGAGGGAATAGAGAGAGGGAATAGAGAGAGGGGGAGAGGCAGTGAAGAAGAGGATGAGAGAAAGATGACTTACAGCGGCACCAGTGTCTCCAACTGGTCCCGGGTCCCCAGCCTCTCCCTCCTCCCCCTTCTCTCCAACGATCCCAGGCTGGCCCACTCCACCAGGCTGGCCAGCAGTGCCCTGTTACAACACAACAGAACCACTCGAACCAACACAATGACAGGAGGAGTGAAATAATAAATATTTAATCTACAGGTTTCTTGTGATGAGGTTGTTTTGTTTGTCTGTTGTTCTCTGTCAGGGTGCTGAGACAACAGCTGCACCATCATCACTAGGAGAAAATATTGACTGTTGTCTGTGTGTGTGAGTTTCCTCTGTTGATGCGATCTGAGTAACAGAGTGTGGAGTCAGTCTCTCTGCGTCGGTGTGTGTCAATGTGGAAGTGTGTGCTGGCTGTCTCGAGAGAAAAACAGTGAAAGCATCTCTCTCTTTGGTAGAGTGCACAAATTGGAGCATGTGAGTGAGTGGAAGACTATCCTGTCTGCAGTGCAAGCCAGCTCTTCTATTTCCCACAAAGACTCAAAGCTTCTCTTTATCCATTTCTCTCTCACAACATCACCTGCATCAATCCATTTATGGATCGCTCCATCTCTACACCCTTCTATTTCCATGGCACCATATGAATCCGACCTGGGTTCAAATGGTATTCAACATCTTTCAAATAGTGCTTGATTGAGCTTGGATAGGAAACTAGAACCAATGGGATAGTCCCAAAAGTACAAACTCCGCCCATCTAGCACTCCGGGCAAATGCTCAAATAAAGTATGTGGTCTATCAAATGAAAGTTGTACCCAGGTCTGATGTGACGATCTGAATCTGTACCACTGAATCAATACAAGCATTTCACTACACCCACAATAACATCTGCTTAATATGTCTATGTGACCAATACATTTTGATTTATTTGATTTTTGACTATGTGTGTGTGTGTGTGTGTGTGTGTGTGTGTGTGTGTGTGTGTGTGTGTGTGTGTGTGTGTGTGTGTGTGTGTGTGTGTGTGTGTGTGTGTGTGTGTGTGTGTGTGTGTGTGTGTGTGTAGTGACTTCTTCCCATCTCTCTCTCTCGTGAATAATTGATTGGTGTGAGATGTTGAGAGGTTGGCCATTAATAGAGGTAAATATAACTCCCACTGAGGGATGATTGTCTGATAATCCTTAATGATTTATAGAGGTAAACATAACTTCCTCCCAGGGATGATTGTCTAATACTCCTTAATGATTTATAGAGGTAAATATAACTTCCTCCCAGGGATGATTGTCTGATACTCCTTAATGATTTATAGAGGTAAATATAACTTCCTCCCAGGGATGATTGTCTAATACTCCTTAATGATTTATAGAGGTAAATATAACTTCCTCTCTGGGATGATTGTCTAATAGTCCTTAATGATTTATAGATGTAAATATAACTCTCACTGAGGGATGATTGTCTGATACTCCTTAATGATTTATAGAGGTAAATATAACTCCCACTGAGGGATGATTGTCTAATACTCCTTAATGATTTATAGAGGTAAATATAACTCCCACTGAGGGATGATTGTCTAATACTCCTTAATGATTTATAGAGGTAAATATAACTTCCTCCCAGGGATGATTGTCTAATACTCCTTAATGATTTATAGAGGTAAATATAACTCCCACTGAGGGATGATTGTCTGATACTCCTTAATGATTTATAGAGGTAAATATAACTTCCTCTCAGGGATGATTGTCTAATACTCCTTAATGATTTATAGAGGTAAATATAACTCCCACTGAGGGATGATTGTCTAATACTCCTTAATGATTTATAGAGGTAAATATAACTTCCTCTCAGGGATGATTGTCTAATACTCCTTAATGATTTATAGAGGTAAATATAACTTCCTCTCGGGGATGATTGTCCAATACTCCTTAATGATTTATAGAGGTAAATATAACTCCCACTGAGGGATGATTGTCTGATACTCCTTAATGATTTATAGAGGTAAATATAACTTCCTCTCAGGGATGATTGTCTAATAGTCCTTAATGATTTATAGAGGTAAATATAACTACCCCTGAGGGATGATTGTCTAATACTCCTTAATGATTTATAGAGGTAAATATAACTCCCACTGAGGGATGATTGTCTGATACTCCTTAATGATTTATAGAGCGGTAAATATAACTCCCACTGAGGGATGATTGTCTAATGCTCCTTAATGATTTATAGAGGTAAATATAACTCCCACTGAGGGATGATTGTCTAATACTCCTTAATGATTTATAGAGCGGTAAATATAACTCCCACTGAGGGATTACATTCTAATACCACTTAATAATTCACAGCTCCAAACCGGCAGAGGGTCTGGGAGAGGGAGAGGGGCAGAGGGTAGAGGAGTGTGTGTGCCGTGTGTGAAGTAACAACCCTGTTGGTGGGTGTGTTCTGATAGTCGGTAGTGTAGATTTGCGTAGGACTGAGAGCTGCGCAAAATAGTATACCGTCTTGCAACATAAACCAATCCAATACTGCAGCAAACCCAGTGCACATAAATGTGGTCAGATAAGGCCAGAAATATACTGTACCTCTCCACCAATGGACCCCTGGGGGCCTCTGGGGCCATGTTGTCCTGGAGGGCCCTGAGGAGAAAATAAATCATTAGCCATTGGCTTGAGACAGCACATACATGCATCAGCACACACAGACACAAACACACACACACCTCTATCCCAAAGGAAGTAGACTGTGTGACCCACCAGGCAGCTCCTCCCTGGGTACAGTGACTTTGCATGCTAGTCATTCAGTGAGGGCCTGGTGGCTGAGGGCCTGGTGGCTGGTGCAACATATCGCCAGAACAGAACCAGCCTCTATGATCATTACCTCACTGACATGATGAAGACACCACGAGGACAAGCCATTACCCTCAATGACACACAGAAAGGTTCTCTCTCTTCCGGTCTTTCACCCCCTCTCTCTGTACAGTATCTCCCTCTCTTTCTCTCCCTTCATCTCTCTCCCTCCCTCTATCCCCTCCTTTTCTCTCTCTCTCTCTCTCTCTCTCTCTCTCTCTCTCTCTCTCTCTCTCTCTCTCTCTCTCTCTCTCTCTCTCTCTCTCTCTAAGAGGAACCTCTCGTTCTCTCCAAGAACACATGATCAGGCTACAGGGGAAATGAGAGCACTCACTGACACTCAGTCAGTGTGATGGGATTCCACCCCTCCGTGCACCTCCACATGGACAACAAGCTATCCATCATAATTTCACTTACTGCTCCCTTCCAGCCCAGAGTTAATGGTTAGCTGTGCTTCACAAACACTGAAATCCCAATATAGTGAGAGTCTGTACACACAGCACTAAAACAGACAGACATACTCCAGACACTACCACATCCACTACAGTAAGCACATATCCTATAATCCTGCTACTGGGGAGCTACGCGGGCATTAGAAGCTGCAATCCTGTGAACCACAGCATTCACATGGATGAGGCTTTCCCAGTGAGATCTCTTGCCCTCTCTCTCTCACATCCCTCTCTCTCTATCCCCCCATATATTTTGTTCCCTCTCATCCTCTCCTTCTCTCCCTTTTTGTTCCCTCTTTAGTTTTTTTGTTCTGTTTTTGACGCTTCCTTCCCCCCTCCCTAATCAGGCTGAGTGTGCTGTGGCGCCGGCTGTGTGTGTAGAATCTTGTTTAGCATGTGTTCACGGTCTGTGGCGTTCTGAAATGACTGTCACAATAGAAGGAAGATGCTCATTAGACAGGCCCGGCTCAGGCTAATCTGATTAGCAGCTGTCACGCTGCCGTCTTCCTCCTCAAACCACCGCCCTCTCTCTCTCTCTCTCTCTCTCTCTCTCCATCCCTATCCCTCGCTTTCTCTCTCCCTCCTTCACTCCACTGACTCTTTGACTTTTCTCCCTCTCACTCTCTCTAGCTCTTCAGAGGGACTCCTTGTTACATTTAGACACAAAGCCCTAGTCCTCTCTGGGTGTGTAGCTGGACGTGTCATGGCTGTTACGCTCCAGTCACTCTACATGGAGCCAGACTCTAGACACTGCCTCCAAGCAGGGCTGTACTTTAGTTAGGCTTTATACCCCAATGAAGATGAGAGACATACTTAAGGAATGATCTTTGGTGGGGGAGTCCAGTGAGGCTGCCAGGTCAACAATAGAATATAGGGAAATTATGTCATCATCCAATGGTATGTCCAGTACTCACCATCGTGCCCACGTGTCCACTGTCTCCCTTCTCTCCTGGGAGTCCTGGCATGCCCTGTAAAGACAGAGTATGGTTAGAGGTGCAGTGGTAGGTGCTGTTGATGAGAGATTATACAGTCCACCTGTCAGCTATATGCTGGAGTAGAGAGATGGATGGTACAGTCCACCTGTCAGCTATATGCTGGAGTAGAGAGATGGATGGTACAGTCCAACAGAGGGGTGTCTCGTTTCCTCACCTGTAGTCCAGTGGGTCCTGTGCCCCCCTTGTGGCCTCTCGCTCCCTCGTCTCCCTTCGGCCCGTACATCCCCTGCTGGCCTCTCAGCCCCGGCTCCCCGTCCACACCCTGAAACACACACAGAGGTCAGTGCTGTACACACATACAGTACACACAAACACACACAATAAAGACAGATACATTGAATAGACGTACCGGTAACCCCGGATGGCCGACAGGTCCCTGGATTCCAATAGGTCCTGAAGGGCCCTGGAGAAGAGACCGAGAAACAGAGATGCTGTTGACAGTATACTGCATATCAATCATACACTGCAGGAAAACACTGCTGTGTCGGGAGCTCAAAAAACACAACGACTGTGAAATTGCAGCTGTTGATGGTAGCTGTTTGTGATTGCTTGGCTTCTGAAGGTGTTAGACAGTATTTTGAATAGTTTGATAGAGCTGCCAGGGCTAGGATAAGATCAAGTACATGAAGATGCACAGTGCATGCTAACTAGACCATGAAGAAAGGCTTATAATACAGTAATATATTGTACAGTTAATTATAACTGCACATAATTATCTCAACGCTCAATTATAAACCCTTTCTCATTTATTGAGTCATTCATTTGAATTATCCTAGTGATAGCAGCTGGTGACGGGGAGGATACTGGCCGGTGCTTAATGCTGTGATTGGGGATGTCATATCCTGTCAGGTGTGTAATAAGTTGACTGGTGATGTCATATCCTGTCAGGTGTGTATGCCGCATTCAAAACAACTGTGAACTGGGAACTCGGAAACCTCTGATTTCAGTGTGTTCTAGACAACTGGGAACTCTGGGAAAAACTAGCTCTGGCCTGGAGAAATAACTTTCAACGGTCATCCATGTCGGATTTCCAAGTTGTGAAGATTACTGACATCACGATTTGACTTTGTTATTTTTCTAGTGATGTCATATCCTGTCAGGTGTGTAGAACTGTGGCTGGTGATGTCATATCCTGCTAGGTATGTAGTACCAGAGCGGAAGAGGCGAAGTGCCCAAAATCCATTCGCATGAGTTAAGTTCTTTTTGTATGGGAGTGTCGAATTATGTGAGGCTTATTTGATCTAATAGAAGTTTCGTAATGTTTATGCTGTTACAAATGTACTGATATAAGTGGATGCATTTGGCATTTCGGCAAATTTGAGAAAAACAACTTAGTTGTAGCTGTTGTTCACACTCGTATCTGCCCTCTCATTGGCTAGAATGGTCCCACCTGATCTCGCCTTCCTTCAATCTTTGAGGACGTATTGTTAGAGTGGTCACCTGGCTATATTGTTAAGATTGGTTAGTACTGTGGCTGGTGATGTCATATCCTGTCAGGTGTGTAGTACTATGGCTTGCGATGTCATATCCTGCCAGGTGAGTAGTACCAGAGATACTGGACATAAAGAGGAGATGCTTGTGTCTCCGCTCTAACAATGGGATTCGTTGTCCACAGAGCAGAACGGCAGGCTGTCAAGCTCCCGCCTATTCCTCTCTTTGGATTGGTGGATACATCTTGTTAGTTAAATACTTGTTTGAAACTGAGGTTTGGGATGTGGAACTGGAGACAAGTGGGAGTGGAGTTGCTGGGCGGGGATAGAATGATGGTCAAAGATAAAAGTCCAAAATAAAGCTAGTTCGTCCCCATTTTGACTTGGTGGGAGATCTGCCGACGTGCCCTTGGGAGGGGCCCTGGTTGATCCTGTGGGTCACTCTAGACGGGAGACGGTTAGATGACTGAATGTAATGTAAATGTTGAGCGGCTTCACTGCAGGTAGACTTTATGTTATAATATTCAATCAAAATAATATATACAAATAATAATAATAATAATACTTGTTTGAATATTAGATGAGGAATGTTGACATCAGCCACCTGTATTCAACATTGAGTAAGCCACCTGAGTAAGATCATAGTTTCATGAATGTGAACAGTCTGTTCTCGAATGTCAACAGGGACAACTCTGATAAAGGTTTTTTTCTCAAAGTTGCCGGGATGTCACATGCGTCACACTTATAACATCACGCTCGTAACAACCGAAGCATTATGAAACTTCTATTAGATCAAATAAGCCTCACGTATCAAAATAGCCATTTATGTTCATCTTGACTAAATTCAAAACTTTCATTGCCCCCCACACAAAAACTCTTCACCTACATAATAATTAAGGATTTGCTTAACATGGGCAGATTTGGGCCAGAGATAGGATCTTCCCCTCCCTCTCTCTGGTAGTACTGTGTCTGGTGATGTCATATCCTGTCAGGTGTATAATTCTGTGGCTTGTGAGGCTAAAATACAGTGTTGTGGTTGATATCTCGCCAGATGAAGACTCACAGATTCTCCTTTGTCTCCTTTACTGCCTTTCTGGCCTGGTCCTCCTGTCTCGCCCTGTAGACAACACACACACACACACACACACACACACACACACACACACACACACACACACACACACACACACACACACACACACACACACACACACACACACACACACACACACACACACACACACACACACACACACACACACACACGTTGCAGAGATAAAGAAACACACCCAGTAACGCATACACCTCACCCCCACACAACATCAAGGCCACTAGGTGAGTGGACTCCATGGCCAATAAGGACAATAGATCAATTGACTAGCAATAGAAAACCCCAGCAGTGCTTCAGGCCTTTAGGGCCAGGAGTTGGATTCTCCTAAGTTGTCCCTCTACAGTGGCATGGTACCTACTGTGCTGTACCTGTGCACAGGTGTAAGTACCTTGTCTCCATCCTCTCCTGGAGGCCCAGCGGGGCCAGCAGCACCAGGCAGCCCCATAGGCCCCTGTGCCCCGTCCTGTCCAGCCGGCCCGATGGGCCCCTTCTCTCCCTTGGGAACAGATGGATGAGGAAACACCGTTAGTCTAACCACAGCCATTATTCTAGTCTCATATTGCACAATGACATATTGATTCATAGATAACGCAGAGAGAGTGGAACATGCAGACACACACACACGCGCGCTCGCCCGCGCCTAAACACTGATTATGACACATACAGTACAGAGGAACCCACACATGCTGTTTATTTCTCAGTAATGAGTAGTGATGTTTGTCTGTCCATTTATAAATTGACACTGGCGTTGCATAAGAAAAAAAACGAATAAGGAAATGATCAAAGGTTCTTACTGGCTCGCCCTTTTCTCCCATTGGTCCTCCAGGGCCGACCCCACCGGAGCGCCCAGGCTGACCAATAGCACCGGCCGCTCCAGAAGGCCCTTTCTCCCCAGTGGCTCCCTGGGTAACAACACGACAGGGGGAACAGAGAGGTAAGAGGACAACGTCACATGATTCACTCTTTCATTTAGTACACTGGTTATGATCTTCATGGTAGCAGCCTCCCACTCTACAGGTCCTTGTTGGCTGTAGACCACATACGGACCAGGATGGGGGATGGAGGTGGAGATTAGGGGGGTAGCATGGGGAAAATGGGATTTAAACAATTGCTACATGATGAAATCCAATTTACCCCTGCTCCTGACAGACCGGTGGGTCCTTCTCCTCCTTTCAGTCCAGCAATGCCCTAGAGAGAGGCAAGCACACAGAGATGAACCAATCAGAGCCTTCATCACAGGAACTCCAACCAATCAGTTTCCATCCCACTGTCAGAGTATACAGTTATCAGATGGTCCACCATCAGTTAATTCAAGTAAAGGACTTAGGGTCAGTTTCCCAGACCCAGATGAAGCCCACTCTTGGACTAAAAAGCAGCATGGTCAATGGAGAATCTCTATAAAAAGCCAGGAAACTGGCCTTCAGTGATTTTCACAGAAAACACTGGGCGCTATACAATACAGTAGTACTTTACATCAGTGCAGAATGTAATATGTCAGTAGGGTGAAGGTCAGGAGATGTGAGGTGGGTGTGTTAGCTCGTTACCATGGCTCCAGGGCTGCCCCTGCTCCCTCTGAAGCCTCGGAGCCCAGCGGGGCCACTCTTTCCTGGAGCTCCAGACGGACCCGCGTCTCCCTGGAAACCAGAACAGACAGACAGACAGACAGACAGACAGACAGACAGACAGACAGACAGACAGACAGACAGACAGACAGATATGGAGGATTAGGTCTGAGTCTACCAGTGAGCTGACAACAGGCCTCTTTTTATTTTATATTTTTTTACGGGGTGGATCAGCTTAATATTGCGGACAGATTGTTGCTTCCATCAATGTAATTGTCTGCATCATTTCCAAACCCCCATATATTTTTGGGGTAAATATATCCATATCCATACATACCCATATATATAAACACACTACCGTTCAAAAGTTTGGGGTAAAAAAAAATGTCCATTAAAATAACATCAAATTGATTAGAAATACAGTGTAGACATTGTTAATGTTGTAAATGACTATTGTAGCTCGAAACGGCAGATTTTGTTTAATAGAATATCTACATAGGTGTACAGAGGCACATTATCAGAAACCATCAGTCCTGTGTTCCAATGGCATGTTGTGTTAGCTAATCCAAGTTTTTAATTTTAAAAGGCTAATTGATCATTAGAAAACCCTTTTGCAATTATGTTAGCACAGCTGAAAAATGTTGTCCTAATTAAAAAAGCTATAAAACTGGCCTTCTTTAGACTAGTTGATTATCTGGAGCATCATCATTTGTGGGTTCGATTACAGGCTCAAAATGGTACACCTATGTAGATATTCCATTAGAAATCTGCCCTTTCCAGCTACAATATTAATTTACAACATTAATAACTTCTTATGGCTGGGGGGCAGTATTGAGTACTGTTCCTCAGTCCCAGTTGCTAATATATGCATATTATTAGTATATTTGGATAGAAAATAAAAAGTTTATAAAACTGTTTGAATGATGTCTGTGAGTAAAACAGAACTCATATAGCAGGCAAAAACCTGAGAAAAAATCCAACCAGGAAGTGGGAAATCTGAGGTTGGTCGATTTTCAACTCAGCCCCTATCAAAGATACAGTGGGATATTGGTCATGTTGCACTTCCTAAGGTTTCCCCTAGATGTCAACTGTCTTTAGAAACTTGTTTGAGGCTTCTACTGTGAAGTGGGGCCGAATGAGAGAGGATTGAGTCAGAGGTCTGCCAGCAGTCACTGTGCTGGTCACACACATTTCACATGAGAGGTATCTCCCGTTCCTTTGCTTTTCTGAAGACAAAATAATTCTCCGGTTGGAAAATTATTGAAGATTTATGTTAAAAACATCCTAAAGATTGATTCCATACATTGTTTGACACATTTCTACGGTCTGTAACGGAACTTTTTGACATTTCGTCTACAACTAGTGAACGCGCTTCGTGAGTTTTGATTTGTTTACCAAATGGACATTATTGAACAAATCAAACATTTATTGTGGAACTGGGATTCCTGTGAGTGCATTCTGATGAAGATAATCAAAGGTAAGTGAATATTTATAATGTTATTTCTGACGTCTGTTGACTCCAACATGGCGGATATATGTATTTGTTCTCTGAGCGCCGTTCTCAGATTATAGCATGGTTCGCTTTTTCCGTAAAGCTTTTTTGTAAAATCTGACACAGCAGTTGCATTAAGGAGAAGTATATATTTAATTCCATGTGTAACAGTTGTATTTTCAGCAATATTTAGGATGAGTATTCCTGTCAATTGATGTGGTTATCTGCAAAATGACCGGATGTTTTTGGAACTACTGAACATAACGTGTCCAATGTATACTGAGATTTTTGATATAAATATGAACTTTATCAAACAAAACATACATGTATTGTATAACATGAAGTCAGTCCTATGAGTGTCATCTGATGACGATCATCAAAGGTTAGTGATGAATTTTATCTCTATTTTTGCTTTTTGGGACTCCTCTCTTTGGCTGGAAAAATGGTTGTGTTTTTCTGTGAATAGGTGCTGACCTAACATAATCGTTTGTGGTGCTTTCACTGTACAGCCTATTTGAAATCGGACACTGTGTTGGGATTAACAACAAGATTACATTTAAAATGGTATAAGATACTTGTATGTTTGAGGAATTTTAATTATGAGATTTCTGTTGTTTTGAATTTGGCGCCCTGCACTTTCACTGGCTGTTGTCATATCGATCCCGTTAACGGGATTTCAGCCCGAAGAAGTTTTAACAATGTCTACACTGTATTTCTGATCAATTTGATGTTATTTTATTGGGCCAAAAAAAATGCTTTTCTTTCAAAAACAAGAACATTTCTAAGTGACCCCAAACTTTTGAACGGTAGTGTATATATACATAAACATTCATATATATTCAAATATACACATACATACGTATATGAATACATACATATACACACTTTTTTTAGAATATACCTTTAATATTCCTCGCAAACCCTACCACCCCTCCCCTGATTGGAGTAAACTAATAAACAATAACACTTTGGATTCTACTGCCGGCTTATACATACTATACACATTTTACAGACACAATCTATTTTACAATTTCTTTACATTTTTATTTTATTTTACAATATATATTTTATTTGTTTTTAGTCCTTCCTCTATTTCTGATGTCCTTCCAGTTTGATTTCTATTTGTAACTGTGCTATTTCACCGCAGGCCTCTTATGGGGTGATAAATCACAGGGTACAGTGCAACAGTCACATCAACTGAGAGGAACATCCATATTTTATGAGCGGTAATGTACGGAGCACAGTGAGGTATGGAAAGAGGAATTTTTCTCTCCTCTTTATCAGTTTGGAAATTTGTGGGAAGGATAAAT
This sequence comes from Oncorhynchus keta, assembly GCF_023373465.1. NCBI lineage: Eukaryota > Metazoa > Chordata > Actinopteri > Salmoniformes > Salmonidae > Oncorhynchus > Oncorhynchus keta. The sequence continues at coordinate 25,337,906 of NC_068452.1, forward strand.
CCCTTGAGGTGAGGTGACCTACCTCGTTTCTGAGAGGGTCCTGGAGGAGACATGTATGATCTTCTATAGATTGCTTTTATGATGATAATAATGATAGTGTTGAAGATGATGATGGTGGCGGTGAAGATGATTCACTGAAGATGAACACGACGGACTCACCTTGGATCCCTCCTTGCCTGCTGCTCCGGGTAAACCCATCTCTCCAGGGGGTCCTGGTGACCCAGGGTGTCCTCTGTCGCCGTTAGGTCCAGTCTCACCAGATTTACCCTAACGACAACCCCGGAGACAAAACAAGACAGGAGTTCTCATTACCCCACAGCTCTCATTTATACGTTTGATTTTCATTGTCACAAACAAACTACAAATGTAGTTCTAATCACTTATTGGATAACTCACCTGTGGTCCGATCACACCCGTTGGCCCATGTGGACCAGTCTTGCCTTGGAAGCCCTGAGAGAGGAGAGATGACAAGTGAGAAAACAGCAAGTGAAGCTGTGACCCAAAGCTAAGAGCTGAGAGAGAAAGAGCCTGCCTGACAGACAGAGAGAGAAAGAAAGAAAGAAAGAGAGAAAGAGAGAGAGAGTTGTTTATGGATAGGATTAGTATCCTTCAATATGTAGCCCACTCTAGCACTTCAGTAATTCAGCATCCAAGCCACAGCTTTTGTCTTGCCTGTTGTTGTGGTGTTATTAGGGGTCTTGATGAGTGTTGTAATCTATGTCCATATTTGTACAAAGGCAAAAAAGTAACTAACAACCACATAATTCCTGGGTCATCATTGAATCTCAGTTTAACTCACTGGCTCCCCTCGCTGTCCTGGATGACCTGGTAGTCCGTCTTTTCCTACTGCTCCCTGAAAAATAATATTGCACTTTTGATTAGCATAGACACACATGCACACTAGATAGAGATAAACAGTACAGACAGACGCAACATAAGACTGGAATGAAAAACAGAAACATGTGAAACAATGCAGGGGCTCCCCAGTGGCTCCTGTCACTACAGACCCTGGTTAGTTTCCAGGCTGTATAACAACCGGCCGTGATTGGGAGTCCCGTAGGGCGGCGCACAATTGGCCCAGCGTTGTACAGGTTAGGGATTGGCCGGGGTAGGCCGCCATTGTAAATAAGAATTTATTCTTAACTGACTTGCCTAGTTACATAATGGTTAAATACAAAAATGTAAATAAAAGCTGCTTGTCATTTGACACATCACACTTACATTAGGTCCCTTAGGTCCTGCCTCACCGTTCCTTCCCTGTGGTCCTTGGGGTCCCTGTACGATCAACCAGACAACACAAAGACTCAATCCAGTTGACTATCTTTACCAGTAGGTATCATACACTGTTATGTATCTGTGAAGCATTATGATGCTTTTTCCTAGCAGGGTGTATTGTTGTAATATTATCATTCTATGCTAGCTATTATTAGATATACTATTATTAGCTGTGTTATATTATAGCTCAACTCTGGGGTTGTGAGGTTGTGTGTCAGACTGAAGCTTACCTGGTCTCCAGTGGATCCTGGTGGGCCTTCGTGTCCAGAGGTGCCCTGGTTGGTGGATCATGTAGAAGGTGGAGGATTGGGATGGAGAGAAACACAGTTATTGAGCCTGTTGGTCTATTCATTCATTTTATGAAAATATATTTTTTTACCATTGTTAATCATATCATTGGCGGTCTTTTGAAAGGACTCCTGAAATAACTGATTTCAGTTTCAAACATGTAGCTGCAGAGTATTGTAAGTATTATCTCTTTGCACCAGATGGCATGGCATGCTGTGCTGAACAGTAACACTTCCAACAGCGCCTGTTCCTTCTCTCGTTGTGAGACAGCTGTGCACTGGCCTAAACCCACCTTGTCTCCTGACTTTCCTGTCGGTCCTCGTGCTCCTCTCCCCCCTCTGGCACCCTATGAAAAAAACCACATCAACATAATCCTTCTTATGACAACACAAGTCATCCATAGGAGAAGGATAAATGACAAGGGGTGAATGAGAGTTCCTATGACGTAAATCAGTGGTCGACAAACCGGTCTGGTTTTCTGTAAAATAAAAAAAAAACAGCAATAAAGCCTTGCGTTCCTATTTCTTCAAATGAGTTTAGTGCTGGTGGTAGGTGTACTTTATTCAGCAGCCCTGGTGCCGGAAAGGCAAAGTGTTCCCATTTCGAACAATGTCTGAACTCCACCTACCTGGCAGGCCCGGAGAGCAAATCAAAAACCCAGCGCTGGCCAATCAGATAGCTCAGATCACTGTCTGCACAGTTTCCTTGAGCCATAGGCTGTCAAAAGAAGCCTCGAACGCACAGCAAAGTCGATCATGTGGGATTTCTAAACATTTAAAAACATGTCTAGAGAGAGATTCAACGAATACAGGAAAGCGCTGCTGTTTTTATGAGTATGTTTATGTTTAAGCTGTTATTCAGGACTTTCAGCACTTTGATAAGCCATTAAAATGCTAACCATCAGATGCAGGCCATTAGTCCAGTGAAATAAATGATTATGCTGTGCCTCACAAGTAATACAACAAATGATCTACTACCAATGTGATCATATACCTTCAATTTAGAAATATAATTTCTAAATAGTCTGAGAGGAACAACATTGGCAGGGTAATTCAAGCATAGTGATAACGTATTGGGCCTTATAGCTTACTGCACAAACCTCATTATTACTGAACTGTTTTTAACTGATTAATGTTGCATAGGCTTATGTTTTTGAAGTCATGTTAATCTTTTTATCTGAGCGGCAGATCTCGGCTTGCTGAGTCAAGTGATCTTGACTCAGAGAAGGTTGATGACCACTGATTGTAAATGAATGGTGTGCAATGTCAGTTGGCGAGAAACCGTGACTCACACCTCACCATAGGCCCAACGCAATAGAGATCAACAGACTCAGATGCTGTAAGACCAGAGGAGAAATCTAACTCACATTAGGACCTCTCTGACCCCCAGTTCCTGCTTGACCAGATGGACCCTGCAGAAGAGAAATGCAGCATTATCATCTATCAGTGAAAACAGTACAGACAGTTCACCAAGCTTTGGATGGTTAGAGGAGAATTACAGTAGAGGGTTTAATACGGTTCAATGTGGTTCAATACAGTTCAGTATGGTTCAATACAGTTCAGCATGGTTCAATACGGTTCAGCACGGTTCAATACGGGTCCTATGGTTCTCACCCGTCTTCCTTTCTCTCCCAGAACTCCGGCAGAACCAGGGAACCCCACGGATCCCTGGAGAACACACACAGAGGTTAACCATCTACAGCCTTACATTAATCATGCATCAACCACAACATTGAATAAACTAATAATGAACCACAGTATCGAATTAAGCAAAATCTAATCCATAAGTCAAACACACTGCCTTAAATATGCCATTAATCAACCCGCTAATGAATTGTTGTCACCAATGAACTATTAATAAAATACCTATTTTTAAATCAGCCATTTATCATGCTTTATGTTTTATTTGACAGCAATGAGCCAAAGAGCCAAAGAAATACACACTTCTTTCTGTTTCAAAGTTTTAATGTAAAACAAAGTCTTAAAGCTCTGAATTGGATTTCACCTTGGGCCCCTGTCTTCCTGGGTATCCTGGCAACCCTGGGACACCCAGTTTACCCTGAGGAAGGAGAGATAGAGAGGAAGAGAGAGAGAGAGAGAGAGAGAGAGAGAGAGAGAGAGAGAGAGAGAGAGAGAGAGAGAGAGAGAGAGAGAGAGAGAGAGAGAGAGAGAGAGAGATATTAACAGAAAAAGAGGAGTGGAATCATTATGGTTGACTTGGCAACATTGCCAAAAACAAAGTGCATAATGCATGCAAATACTGTATGACATGGTTTAAGCAGGGTGTTCATGTGATTACATGTACTGTAGCCGACACGCTGAACACGCATATATCCATACATCTGCATAATCCCAATAACTCATACATATTGCATAACCAGACACATACAGTAAATGTTAGACTCGTGAAATAATGTTTCTGTACCTTCTCTCCAGCTATGCCAGCACCTCCAACCTCTCCTAGGGGTCCCAACTGGCCCTTAGGCCCCTCTGGCCCATCCTCTCCATGACCTCCTGTGACCCCGTTATCACCCTACACACGCACACACACACACATCAGAGAGAGAGAGAGAGAGAGAGAGAGAGATAGGGAGAGCGAGAGAGATATAGGGAGAGCGAGAGAGAGACAGAGAGACAGAGAGAGAGAGAAAGAGAGAGAGAGACAGAGAGACAGAGAGAGAGAGAGACAGAGAGAGAGAGAAAAAGAGAGGTATATAGGAAGAAAGAGAAGCAGAGAGAAAAGCAGGTCAGACTAAGTGAGATCTCATCTCATTCTACATAAAATACCTTATTTGTTCATAATGAAAACTGATCTGAAGCGTGTGTAGTCTGACGTAGGTACACTCTCACCCTGTCTCCCTTGAGGCCCATGTCACCTTTGAACCCGGGGAAGCCATCTTCACCCTGCAATGTGAAGAGGAGAAGAAGACAGTGATTTCTAATGATTCATGATGATTCATGAATCACAGTACTGAGATCTGGCAGGTGTCTGATCTATTAAATCTCTATGGGGGATGTCATAATAAACCATGAAGTAGAAATGAGATGCCTTTACAGTATCTGACAGTGAGACAACTGGTACTTTGACTGTGAGTAATCCCGCTTATTACCAATTTGTAAGTCGCTCTGGATAAGAGCGTCTGCTAAATGACTTAAATGTAAATGTAAATGCCTAATTCTTCTAGTTTTACAGCACAATTACTGTGAAAATGACTCTTTTCTCACCTTTTCTCCTTTACTCCCCTTCAGACCTCTCACTCCATCAGCCCCCTGTGAAACAGACATTCAAATACAAATAGAATCAGAACAGGCCACAATATCACTGATAATCACCATTCAAGATGATACTGTACTACAGTACTGTATTCAGAAGTAAATAAAAGTACTATCAACAGCATGCTTGGGCTGTCACTAAACCATGTTTTTATTGTATTTTACTGCCACAACTACTGGAAGAAACACCATGATTTTACCCTGGAGAAGGACTTATGAATGACTATTGATTTGCTCTTAACCTGTCATTGCCCTGCTATTGACCAGTTATTGACCCTCTATTAACGATTGCAGACGAGGTCAGCTTGCGCCTTAACGACAGTGACCTAGAGGTGGAATACTGGTGGTGTGAATATTACTTTGAGTGAGTAAGCATTCCCAGCAATGACAAAATTTGAATTCCATGTGTACACGCTAAATTCACACACACGCACGTACACGAGTACACACACACACACACCCACCTCCACGCTCACACACACGCTCACACACACAACATAATCCCACCCCCACACACCTAAACACGTTCCTCTCTTATCCAACATTGTCATTTCTACTGTCCATCAAACGTTATCCCCACTGTCATTAGATCTCCTCCTGAGAATACACCTGCTCTCTCTGAACCTGTCAACGGTCAATCACACACTCACACACACTCCCACAACATGTCCATCACAGGTAGAGAGATTGAAATGTCTGAGGGAATGGCTATCTCTGTCAGCACGGTACATTTGAGGACATTTCAACTGTGACCATTCCATAGCATCTGACTCACCTTGACACCGCGAGTTCCTGGATAACCAACAGGCCCTTGGGTTCCAGGCAAACCCTGTACGACAAAACAACATCAGGATTCATCTGTCTGAAGAGCACTATCCATTATACAGATGCGAGTGAGCAATTGTGTTGGGCGAATGTAGTCAAATCGCACAATGGCAATGAGTGCTTTTGACTGGACAATGAGGACGAGTGCACTTTATGATCATTACCATACGGCTGATGAGCGGAATGGATTGACGTGACTGCTCAATGACGATGGCGTTGTGAAAATACAATGCTGAAATGGGTGAGTCAACGGGAGTGATGACGATGATGACGGCGAGCTAACGTGGACGAACATGATTGGAGTGGAAGGGAGTGTCCGATGGCAACGCATTCAGTGAACGTGATTGGATAATATGGACGTTTATATGACAGCACAGTGGTATGATGACCCAGGCAGGTCTGTACTGTAACTCACATTGAGCCCCTTCTCTCCTGGAGGGCCTTCTCTTCCTGGATGGCCCTGAACACATTGAACAGACATAGCATATTAGAAGTCTTATTATGAGACATCATAAAGGCTCACACGTGTTTATAACAAGTAATACAGCATCGTACCAGCCGGCGGTACCTTACTATTATAACTATCCACAGATCTCCAAGTCTGTTTTAAGAAATAATCCATGGAGCTTGATGGACAGTGCAAAGCAAAGGGAATACAGCACAACGTATAGAGGGACTTGGAGGGTGCTGTGTCTGCAGAACACGACAGTACACACGAAACATAAGCCCTGTTTCCTGTTACGTAAAGCCATGTGGATGGACGTTTAGCTAAGCCCTTTTGTAAACAGATCCATCATTCAATAGAGCTCATTGAAATGCTGCGTTGGAGATCTTTCCTAATGCCTTCTGTTCTCCCCTGCTGGTGGAGAAGGGGTAATGCACCCTGGTAAGGTCAGCGCTGCTGAGGAAGAATCAGATGGATGTACTTACAGTAGGGCCGTCGATACCAGAGAGTCCCTGCAGCCCACCGCTCCCCTGGGGACCCTGTGGGGGACAGAGACAGATCATGAGTGGTGAAATTTACTGTATATTCAAATCAATCTCAAGGGTAACAACCAGGTTACAACAATGTGATACAGGGTATATGAGTTTTTGACTATGAATAGCCTTTAGTGCAGCCATACTCAACCGGTGGCTACCGACTTTAAAAATAAATAATTTAAAAAAAACTTGGCCTTTCAATGTATTAATGTGGTTGAGAGCTGTAACAGTAGAATGCACAAGGTGCAATGTTTTACATTTGGTAGTGTATGGGAAGTTTTCCTCTTGTTGTGTCATTCACTGACAGACATTAGAGAGCTATTTCTAATCTGTCAGAAATGCAGTTGATCAACTAACCCATGTTAGCTAGGTAGGTATGTTAGGCTAACCCGCTATCTAAATCTTGTAGTTATCATGGCCAGATTATATGCCCATGGAGGACCCCATGGATTTTGTTGACACAAACTGAAGGAAATTAGCTTTAAAACTGCACCATTTTCTCTCCGCTTCATGACAATATGTGTAGAAGAATTGCAGGGAAATTTAGTTAAGAACTGCTAAATGTTCTTTCTGCCATCAAGAGGAGAGTGAACAGTCTGGGGTCATGTGGGTCACGAGGTGGGGGTTTGTTACTACGCCGATGAAGACAATATCCATCCGGACCTTTACCACCTAGGAAATAGTAGTTGAGTAGCCCTGCTATAGTGTGAGGAGGCTGTGGTGTGTGATAGCACAGCACTGACTCCCTGCCTGCCTGTGTGTTCCAGTGTGTGTTTCCGGGATATTCATTTTCTATCTAGTGCCCTCTGTAATCTCAATGGGAGCCAGAAGTGGCTGGTACTGGGTCACAGCGTTCAAGGCCAGCCTCCCTGAGCTGATAGCGGAGCTGATAGCGGTCACAAGATCAGATCTTTAAATCTGAAATGAAGAGAGATGCATGGTGCCTACCTTCTCTCCTGGCAGGCCGATGGGACCCTGAGAACCAGCAAGGCCCTGGACCAGAACAAAGCATTAATCAGGTTAGTGTGTGTGTGTGTGTGTGTGTGTGTGTGTGTGTGTGTGTGTGTGTGTGTGTGTGTGTGTGTGTGTGTGTGTGTGTGTGTGTGTGTGTGTGTGTGTGTGTGTGTGTGTGTGTGTGTGTGTGTGTGTGTGCGTGTGTGTGAGAGAGAGAGAGAGAGAGAGAGAGAGAGAGAGAGAGAGAGAGAGAGACAAAGTAGAAAAATAAAGTGTTGAGACTGTTTTTTATGGATGATGTTTTTGACGACATGTTGTTGTGTGTTGACATTGTGTGATTACAGGTTACCTGTAATCCAGGATTTCCTTGTTGACCGCTGGGCCCTGTCTCTCCAGGTGGCCCCTGAGACAAAACAACAAGAAGTGTCACACACACTTTCTCTTCACACAACCCTGGTCACATGGTCAGAGCCCCACATGCTAGGAATCCTAAACAGGGTCATGGGACTGCTACTCCACTGTGGTCAATGCTTTTGCATAAACATCATCTTTAGAACGCTTTAGAAAGCTTTTATTCACCCATTATAGTCATCATGGATCAACTGTTGTCATTTTGAGGTCATGAAAACTACAAAGTCCCATTTGAAGTTAAAAATACTGACCAGGTTGCCCTTTGACCCTTGAACTCCATCCACACCTGTAATACCCTGAAAGAGAAAGGCAGGTAATCATTAATTGTATTTGATGTTATCTATTCATGTCAGACTGGTTTGAAGGGTGTTAAATTGCCTATAGGAACAGCGTTAAGGTGAAGGTTGGATGTTGGATGTTGACTTACTGGCTGGCCAGGTGGCCCAGGGGACCCTCTGGGTCCGACAAGTCCTCTGGCACCCTAGAGTCAAACACAGCACACTGATCAATACTGTATCAGGTTCATATAAGCTCATGTGTACATCCTCAAATTATGACTGAAATACAGGTACAGGAAACATTACCAGTCAAAAGTTTGGACACACCTACTCATTCAAGGGTTTTTCTTTGTTTTTACTATTTTGTACATTGTAGAATAATAGTGAAGACATCAAAACTATGAAATAACACATATGGAATCATGTGGTAACCAAAAAAAGTGTTAAACAAAATATATTTGATATTTGAGATTCTTCAATGTAGCCACCCTTTGCTTTGATAGGGTGGCTGGAGTCTTTAACACTTTTTAGGGCCTTCCTCTGATTTTGCCTGGTATAGAGGTCATGGATTTCAGGAATCTTGGTCCCGGTGATGTACTGGGTCGTATGCACTACCCTCTGTAGTGCCTTGTGGTCAGAGGCTGAGCAGTTGCCATACCAGGCAGTGATGCAACCCATCAGGATGCTCTCGATGGTACAGCTGTAAAACCTTTTGAGGATCTGAGGACCCATGCCAAATCTATTCAGCCTCCTGAGGGGGAATAAGTTTTGTCGTGCCCTCTTCACGACTGTCTTGGTGTGCTTGGACCATGTTACTTTGTTGGTGATGTGGACGCCAAGCTCTCAACCTGCTCCACTACAGCCCCGTTGATGAGAATGGGGGCGTGCTCGGTCCTCTTTTTCCTGTTGTCCACAATAATCTCCTTTGTTTTGATCACGTGGAGGGAGAGGTTTTTGTCCTTGCATCACATGGTCAGGTCTCTGGCCTCCTCCCTATAGGCTGTCTCATCATTGCCACTGTTGTGTCATCAGAAAACGTAATGATGGTGTTGGAGTCGTGCCTGGCCGTGCAGTCATGAGTGAACAGGGAATACAGGAGGGGACTGAGCACGCACCCCTGAGGGGCCCCAGTGTTGAGTATCAGCGTGGTGTTGTTACCAACCCTTACCACCTGGGGGCAGCCCGTCAGGAAGTCCAGGATCCAGTTGCAGAGGGAGGTGTTTAGTCCCAGGGTCCTTAGCTTAGTGATGAACTTTGAGGGCACTATGATGTTGAACACTGAGCTGTAGTTAATGAATAGCATTCTCACATAGGTGTTCCTTTATTCCAGGCGTGAAAGGGCAGTGTGGTGTGCTGTTGAAAAACAGTTGATAGTCCCATTAAGCACAAATCAGATGGGATGGCGTGTCACTGCAGAATGCTGTGGTAGCCATGCTGGTTAAGTGTGCCTTGAATTCTAAATAAACCACTGACAGTGTCACCAGGACAGCACACCTACACCATCACACCTACTCCTCCATGCTTCACGGAGGGAAGCACACATGCGGAGATCATCTGTTCACCTACTCTGCGCCTCACAAAGACACGGCGGTTGGAACCAAAAATCTCAAATTTGGACTCATCAGAACAAAGGACAGATTTCCACCAGTCTTGTTCATTACTCGTGTTTCTTGGCCCAAGCAAGTCTCTTCTTCTTATTGGTGTACTTTAGTAGTGGTTTCTTTGCAGCAATTTGTGCATGTCTCCTCTGAACAGTTGATTTTGAAGATGTGTCTGTTACTTGAACTCTGTGAAGCATTTATTTGGGCTGCAATTTCTGAGGCTGGTAACTCTAATGAACTTAACCTCTGCAGCAGAGGTAACTCTGGGTCTTCCTTTCCTGTGTCAGTCCTCATGAGAGGCAGTTTCATCATAGCGCTTGATGGTTTTTGCGACTGCACTTGAAGAAACTTTCAAAGTTGTTGAAATTTTCAGGAATGACTGACCTTCATGTCTTGAAGTAATGATGGATTGTCATTTCTCTTTGCTTATTTGAGCTGTTAACATGGATTTGGTCTTTTACCAAATAGGGCTATCTTCTGTATACCAACCCTACCTTGTCACAACACAACTGATTGGCTCAAACGCATTAAGAAGGAAAGAAATTCCACAAATTAACTTTTAACAAGGCACACATGTTAATTGAAATGCATTCCAGGTGACTACCTCATAAAGCTGGTTGAGAGAATGCCAAGAGGGTGCAAAGCTGTCATCAAGGCAAAGAGTGGCTACTTTGAAGAATCTCAAATCTCAAATATATTTTGAGTAGTGCAACACTTTTTTGGTTATAATAATAATATAATAATAATACTACATGACTCCATGTGTTATTTCATAGTTTTAATGTTTTTCACTATTATTCTACAATTGAAAATATTTTTTAAAATAAAGAAAAACACTTGAATGAGTAAGGGTGTCCAAAATTATCACTGGTACTGTATATACAGTATATATTTGTGTGTGTGTGTCTGTATGCGTGTTTCTGTGTGTTTCTGTGTGCTCATCATGCATTTGTGACTCCGTGTTTGAGAGATATTGTATGTATGTTTGAGTGTGTGTTAGTAGTGTCTGAGGAAGAGCGAGTTAAATGTGCCTCTGCGCATATGGGCAAGTGTGTATTTGTGTGAGAGTGAGTGTGTGTGTCTGTAAAGAGAGATGAAGCGGGTTTGGGGGTGTCTCTGCGTGTGTTGTTTTTGTCAGCATCACTCTTTGTACCTCGGCCAAGCCACCTGTTCCAAAGCCGCATCTGTGATCTCCCTTGAAGTGATTGATATGGAAATATAATCATTCAGGCCAGGATTTCATCTCTACCATCTCTCTCTCCCTTTCCTTCACTCTCTAACTCGCTCTTATCTCATTCACCACCCACTGAATTCCTCTCTCACATTTATCTCCCACCCTCTCTCCCCCTTCCCCCTCACTTCCCCCATCTCTCATCCAAACCCCCTGAGTCTCTCCCTGGTTTAAGGGCTCAGACACACCAATAGCATTTGCCTGCGGAGAGTACTGTAGTTACGAACTGAGTGCAAACCGATTTTACATGTTGAATCACGGAAAATGACATTTTCGCAAGACTCTGACTCAGACAGCCTCAACAGCACGCTGAACGGTAAACGATCGGTAGATCCACATTCAGTGTGAGCCTTAACACAGCCTTCCTAACATGTCTAATACAGTCCTCTATTTATCTGGTCGCTGGGTGATCCATTTAGAGAGGCAGAGCCCCACTGGGCCTCCTTCTCACCTGCTGGGATAAAGATGGAGTGTGAATCGTAGACAATCAGCCTGGGCACACTGCGGTCATAGAGCCACCTGATGGGTGGAGGAAAGTGTGTGTGTGTGTGTGTGTGTGTGTGTGTGCGCAGAATGTGCCGAAGCTGCATTTGGATGTGGTTACTCACAGGTTCACCGGGCTGTCCAGTCGGCCCTACGGGTCCATCTAAACCCTAAAAAAGGACACGAGAAAGAGTCAACAGAGAGAGAATACTGTCCTCTCTTCATGTGCCTCTCTGTCCTATTAAAGAAATCAGTTGATTGACAGATATGTCTACGTAATACATCACACCCGACCTCTATCCCCCTTTCACATAACTAACATGCCTTGTCCTGACCACAATTCATCATCAATAGCCGAAAATTTGTCTGAAATTAATTTTGAATCCTCACTGGGTTTTAATCATTGATATTTGCATTGCTTGTTGTTGAGTGAACTAAAGCCAGAACGACAGAGATTTATGACAAATGGTGAGTGCTTTGTCCTGGGTGCTTTGGTACTGTGGTCCTGTCGGAGAATTTCCTCTACCGATCATGGTGATGGCGTCCTTCACTTTTACCTTGCCTCGTGGAAAAGGGGTTTCAACTGCATCCACATGTATAGCATAATACATTTGACATTTCTCTCATTTAGAAGACGCTCCTGTCCAGAGTTACATTAGTGAGTGCATACGTTTTCGTACTTTTTCATATAATATGTATGTACGTATATTATACAGAACGGTATGTGGCTCTGGTTTCCATATGCAGCACACATAGAAATGGAATTCAAATTCTGTGTCTGCCCATGGGGTCCATGTTTCCTGGATTTTGCTGAAGGGGATGTTGAGTATGGTTACTTTGCTGAAGAGGGTGCTGGGTATGGTTACTTTGCTGAAGGGGATGCTGGGTATGGTTACTTTGCTGAAGGGGATGCTGGGTATGGTTACTTTGCTGAAGGGGATGTTGAGTATGGTTACTTTGCTGAATGGGATGCTGGGTATGGTTACTTTGCTGAAGAGGGTGCTGGGTATGGTTACTTTGCTGAATGGGATGCTGGGTATGGTTACTTTGCTGAAGGGGATGCTGGGTATGGTTACTTTGCTGAAGAGGGTGCTGGGTATGGTTACTTTGCTGAAGGGGATGTTGAGTATGGTTACTTTGCTGAATGGGATACTGAGTATGGTTACTTTGCTGAATGGGATGCTGGGTATGGTTACTTTGCTGAAGGGGATGTTGGGTATGGTTACTTTGCTGAATGGGATGCTGGGTAGGGTTACTTTGCTGAATGGGATGCTGGGTATGGTTACTTTGCTGAAGGGGATGTTGAGTATGGTTACTTTGCTGAATGGGATGCTGGGTATGGTTACTTTGCTGAAGGGGATGCTGGGTATGGTTACTTTGCTGAAGGGGATGTTGAGTATGGTTACTTTGCTGAATGGGATGTTGGGTATGGTTACTTTGCTGAAGGGGATGTTGGGTATGGTTACTTTGCTGAAGGGGATGCTGGGTATGGTTACTTTGCTGAAGGGGATGTTGAGTATGGTTACTTTGCTGAAGGGGATGTTGGGTATGGTTACTTTGCTGAATGGGATGCTGGGTATGGTTACTTTGCTGAAGGGGATGTTGGGTATGGTTACTTTGCTGAATGGGATGCTGGGTAGGGTTACTTTGCTGAATGGGATGCTGGGTATGGTTACTTTGCTGAAGGGGATGTTGAGTATGGTTACTTTGCTGAATGGGATGCTGGGTATGGTTACTTTGCTGAAGGGGATGCTGGGTATGGTTACTTTGCTGAAGGGGATGTTGAGTATGGTTACTTTGCTGAAGGGGATGCTGGGTATGGTTACTTTGCTGAATGGGATGCTGGGTATGGTTACTTTGCTGAAGAGGGTGCTGGGTATGGTTACTTTGCTGAAGGGGATGTTGGGTATGGTTACTTTGCTGAATGGGATGCTGGGTATGGTTACTTTGCTGAAGGGGATGTTGAGTATGGTTACTTTGCTGAAGGGGATGTTGGGTATGGTTACTTTGCTGAATGGGATGCTGGGTATGGTTACTTTGCTGAAGGGGATGTTGGGTATGATTACTTTGCTGAATGGGATGCTGGGTAGGGTTACTTTGCTGAATGGGATGCTGGGTATGGTTACTTTGCTGAATGGGATGTTGGGTATGGTCACTTTGCTAAATGGGATGCTGGGTATGGTTACTTTGCTGAATGGGATGCTGGGTATGGTTACTTTGCTGAAGGGGATGTTGGGTATGGTTACTTTGCTGAATGGGATGCTGGGTATGGTTACTTTGCTGAAGGGGATGCTGGGTAGGATTACTTTGCTGAAAGGGATGCTGGGTATGGTTACTTTGCTGAAGGGGATGCTGGGTAGGATTACTTTGCTGAAAGGGATGCTGGGTATGGTTACTTTGCTGAAGGGGATGCTGGGTATGATTACTTTGCTGAAAGGGATGCTGAGTATGGTTACTTTGCTGAAGAGGATGCTGAGTATGGTTACTTTGCTGAAAGGGATGCTGGGTGTGGTTACTTTGCTGAAGGGGATGCTGGGTATGGTTACTTTGCTGAAGGGGATGTTGAGTATGGTTACTTTGCTGAATGGGATGCTGGGTAGGGTTACTTTGCTGAAGGGGATACTGAGTATGGTTACTTTGCTGAAGGGGGTGCTGGGTATGGTTATTTTGCTGAAGGGGATGTTGAGTATGGTTACTTTGCTGAAGGGGATGCTGGGTAGGGTTACTTTGCTGAAGGGGATGCTGGGTATGGTTATTTTGCTGAAGGGGATGTTGAGTATGGTTACTTTGCTAAAGGGGATGTTGAGTATGGTTACTTTGCTGAAGGGGATGTTGGGTATGGTTACTTTGCTGAATGGGATGCTGGGTAGGGTTACTTTGCTGAAGGAGATGCTGGGTATGGTTACTTTGCTGAAGGGGATGCTGGGTATGGTTACTTTGCTGAAGGGGATGCTGGGTAGGATTACTTTGCTGAAAGGGATGCTGGGTATGGTTACTTTGCTGAAGGGGATGCTGGGTAGGATTACTTTGCTGAAAGGGATGCTGGGTATGGTTACTTTGCTGAAGGGGATGCTGGGTATGATTACTTTGCTGAAAGGGATGCTGAGTATGGTTACTTTGCTGAAGAGGATGCTGAGTATGGTTACTTTGCTGAAAGGGATGCTGGGTGTGGTTACTTTGCTGAAGGGGATGCTGGGTATGGTTACTTTGCTGAAGGGGATGTTGAGTATGGTTACTTTGCTGAATGGGATGCTGGGTAGGGTTACTTTGCTGAAGGGGATACTGAGTATGGTTACTTTGCTGAAGGGGGTGCTGGGTATGGTTATTTTGCTGAAGGGGATGTTGAGTATGGTTACTTTGCTGAAGGGGATGCTGGGTAGGGTTACTTTGCTGAAGGGGATGCTGGGTATGGTTATTTTGCTGAAGGGGATGTTGAGTATGGTTACTTTGCTAAAGGGGATGTTGAGTATGGTTACTTTGCTGAAGGGGATGTTGGGTATGGTTACTTTGCTGAATGGGATGCTGGGTAGGGTTACTTTGCTGAAGGAGATGCTGGGTATGGTTACTTTGCTGAAGGGGATGCTGGGTAGGGTTACTTTGCTGAAGGGGATGCTGGGTAGGGTTACTTTGCTGAAGGGGATGCTGGGTATGGTTACTTTGCTGAAGGGGATGCTGGGTAGGGTTACTTTGCTGAAGGGGATGCTGGGTAGGGTTACTTTGCTGAAGGGGATGCTGGGTAGGGTTACTTTGCTGAAGGGGATGCTGGGTAGGGTTACTTTGCTGAAGGGGATGCTGGGTATGGTTACTTTGCTGAATGGGATGCTGGGTATGGTTACTTTGGTGAAGGCGATGCTGGGTATGGTTACTTTGCTGAAGGGAATGCTGGGTATGGTTACTTTGCTGAAGGTGATGCTGAGGAATGATTACTTTGCTGAAGGGGATGCTGGGTATGGTTACTCCGCAGGACCCTATAGTACATGTATGGTTGCTTTATGTCCTCACCTTTTCTCCTGACTCTCCAGCAGGCCCATGTGGTCCAGGCTTCCCTCTCTCCCCCTAGGAGAACATACATGATATATTGTGTAAGGCATATGTAGACTTAATGTTCAATGCCATTAAACACATCAGCAGTCACAAATTCTTCCCAAACATAAATGTCAAAACACGCACACAGTCTCAGGAGGAGAGAAAGACAGACAGTAGAGACTCGGGTTGCTAGACCTCACTCACTCTGTGGCCCTTGTTTCCTGGGAGACCTGGCAGTCCGTCGAAGCCTCTGTCCCCCTGAGGATAAATAGACCCAAGAGCATGAGATCGAAACATAGTTACAACAGGCACACACACACACACACACACACACACACACACACACACACACACACACACACACACACACACACACACACACACACACACACACACACACACACACACACACACACACACACACACACACACACACACACACACGCACACACAATAGATTGAGATACCTTCCCTGTGGACTCTCCCATCTGGCAGTGTGTTATTTGCTCTGACTGGGAACAGCGTGTGAGTGTGCGTGTGCGTGTGTGTGAACAGCAGTGTCTTTATCTGTCAGAACAGTGTTTTAGCACAGAACAGGACAGAACAGCTAATACTCTGGCTTCCGTGTGTGTGTGTATGTGTGTGTGTGTAGTGTCTCTGGCTGGGACTGCGGGCCCAGAGTGTTAGCTGTTCTGGAACACTGTTCTGACCGATAAAGACACTGCTGTCCAGGGGAGCGTCATTTATTTTGCCAAGCTCTTCCTGCAGCTGTAAACTATTGAATCGCTGGCGTGGTTAATATGCCTACTAAACTCAATATTAGAACCTCTGATAGCTCTAGGGTTATTTAGCAAGTGAAAATGAAGACCTCATTCGACAATTCCCGTGGAAACATTCATTTGTTCACAATTCTGTTGCTAACTCGCAAGAACACATAGTAAATTGGATCAGTCAGATTAACTGCCCGACACAACAATAGTGCAGTTCATCCCAAAACAAACTATCCACTGTGCAGGTACAGTACACTACACACAAACAAACTATCCACTGTGCAGGTACAGTACACTACACACAAACAAACTATCCACTCTGCAGGTACAGTACACTACACACAAACAAACTATCCACTCTGCAGGTACAGTACACTACACACAAACAAACTATCCACTCTGCAGGTACAGTACACTACACACAAACAAACTATCCACTGTGCAGGTACAGTACACTACACACAAACAAACTATCCACTCTGCAGGTACAGTACACTACACACAAACAAACTATCCACTGTGCAGGTACAGTACACTACACACAAACACACTATCCACTGTGCAGGTACAGTACACTACACACAAACAAACTATACACTCTGCAGGTACAGTACACTACACACAAACAAACTATCCACTCTGCAGGTACAGTACACTACACACAAACAAACTATCCACTCTGCAGGTACAGTACACTACACACAAACAAACTATCCACTCTGCAGGTACAGTACACTACACACAAACAAACTATCCACTCTGCAGGTACAGTACACTACACACAAACAAACTATCCACTGTGCAGGTACAGTACACTACACACAAACAAACTATCCACTCTGCAGGTACAGTACACTACACACAAACAAACTATCCACTCTGCAGGTACAGTACACTACACACAAACAAACTATCCACTGTACAGGTACAGTACACTACACACAAACAAACTATCCACTCTGCAGGTACAGTACACTACACACAAACAAACTATCCACTCTGCAGGTACAGTACACTACACACAAACAAACTATCCACTCTGCAGGTACAGTACACTACACACAAACAAACTATCCACTCTGCAGGTACAGTACACTACACACAAACAAACTATCCACTCTGCAGGTACAGTACACTACACACAAACAAACTATCCACTCTGCAGGTACAGTACACTACACACAAACAAACTATCCACTCTGCAGGTACAGTACACTACACACAAACAAACTATCCACTGTGCAGGTACAGTACACTACACACAAACACACTATCCACTGTGCAGGTACAGTACACTACACACAAACAAACTATCCACTGTGCAGGTACAGTACACTACACACAAACAAACTATCCACTCTGCAGGTACAGTACACTACACACAAACAAACTATCCACTGTGCAGGTACAGTACACTACACACAAACAAACTATCCACTCTGCAGGTACAGTACACTACACACAAACACACTATCCACTCTGCAGGTACAGTACACTACACACAAACAAACTATCCACTGTGCAGGTACAGTACACTACACACAAACACACTATCCACTGTGCAGGTACAGTACACTACACACAAACACACTATCCACTGTGCAGGTACAGTACACTACACACAAACAAACTATCCACTCTGCAGGTACAGTACACTACACACAAACAAACTATCCACTGTGCAGGTACAGTACACTACACACAAACACACTATCCACTGTGCAGGTACAGTACACTACACACAAACAAACTATCCACTCTGCAGGTACAGTACACTACACACAAACAAACTATCCACTGTGCAGGTACAGTACACTACACACAAACAAACTATCCACTCTGCAGGTACAGTACACTACACACAAACAAACTATCCACTGTGCAGGTACAGTACACTACACACAAACAAACTATCCACTGTGCAGGTACAGTACACTACACACAAACAAACTATCCACTGTGCAGGTACAGTACACTACACACAAACAAACTATCCACTGTGCAGGTACAGTACACTACACACAAACAAACTATCCACTCTGCAGGTACAGTACACTACACACAAACAAACGATCCACTGTGCAGGTACAGTACACTACACACAAACAAACTATCCACTGTGCAGGTACAGTACACTACACACAAACAAACTATCCACTCTGCAGGTACAGTACACTACACACAAACAAACGATCCACTGTGCAGGTACAGTACACTACACACAAACAAACTATCCACTGTGCAGGTACAGTACACTACACACAAACAAACTATCCACTCTGCAGGTACAGTACACTACACACAAACAAACTATCCACTCTGCAGGTACAGTACACTACACACAAACAAACGATCCACTGTGCAGGTACAGTACACTACACACAAACAAACTATCCACTGTGCAGGTACAGTACACTACACACAAACAAACTATCCACTCTGCAGGTACAGTACACTACACACAAACAAACTATCCACTGTGCAGGTACAGTACACTACACACAAACAAACTATCCACTCTGCAGGTACAGTACACTACACACAAACAAACTATCCACTGTGCAGGTACAGTACACTACACACAAACAAACTATCCACTCTGCAGGTACAGTACACTACACACAAACAAACTATCCACTGTGCAGGTACAGTACACTACACACAAACAAACTATCCACTGTGCAGGTACAGTACACTACACACAAACAAACTATCCACTGTGCAGGTACAGTACACTACACACAAACAAACTATCCACTCTGCAGGTACAGTACACTACACACAAACAAACTATCCACTGTGCAGGTACAGTACACTACACACAAACAAACTATCCACTGTGCAGGTACAGTACACTACACACAAACAAACTATCCACTGTGCAGGTACAGTACACTACACACAAACAAACTATCCACTCTGCAGGTACAGTACACTACACACAAACAAACTATCCACTCTGCAGGTACAGTACACTACACACAAACAAACTATCCACTCTGCAGGTACAGTACACTACACACAAACACACTTGAGCTGCGGAGGTTCTGCCTTAACACAATTTACTCTGATTTTCACCCACTGCACTGTGATGAAATGTGATTTTAGGAAGCTTACTTTCCCCCCCGTCTCCCCCGGTGCTCCACGCCCTCCATCCGTTCCGGCCCGGCCCTAGGAGAGGACACACATACAGAGTAACACAGCCATCTGCCAGGGACACAGCACACCCTAACACTTATAACCTACACACTACCACTGACACTACTGTCAATGAATGGACAGGCCAGGCGAGAGAGAAAAGACGTGTTGTAGTAACAGTTGGTTGTATCTGATCAAAGAGCACAACAACAGGTCAGAACATTTGTATAGAGTTACAGTCCACGGTTGGGTATCTGGAGCATGACGACAATGTCACACAGCTCACTAAGAAGTCTCACCCTCTTTCCTAACTTCCCGTTGAGTCCTGCAGGACCTGGGGTACCATGGGGACCCTGAGAAAGAATAGACAGAGAGAGAGAGAGGGGGGAGGAGGAGGAGAGAGAGAATAGACATAGCGAGGGGAGGAGTAGGATGAGAGAGAGAGAATAGACAGAGAGGGGGAAGGAGGAGGAGGAGAAAGAGAATAGACAGAGAGGGGGAGGAGGAGGCGAGAGAGAGAATAGACAGAGAGAGGGGAGGAGGAGGAGAGAGAGAGAATAGAAAGAGAGAGGGGGATGAGGAGGAGAGAGAGAGAATAGTCAGAGAGAGGGGGAGGAGGAGAGAGAGAGAATAGACAGAGAGGGGGAAGGGGGAGGAGGAGAAAGAGAATAGACAGAGAGAGGGGGAGGAGGAGGCGAGAGAGAGAATAGACAGAGAGAGGGGAGGAGGAGGAGAGAGAGAATAGAAAGAGAGAGGGGGATGAGGAGGAGAGAGAGAATAGACAGAGAGAGGGGGAGGAGGAGGAGAGAGAGAATAGACAGAGAGAGGGGAGGAGGAGGAGAGAGAGAGAATAGACAGAGAGAGGGGGGAGGAGGAGGAGAGCGAGAGAATAGACAGAGAAAGGGGGAGGAGGAGGAGAGAGAGAGAATAGACAGAGAGAGGGGGAGGAGGAGGAGGAGGAGGAGGAGGAGGAGGAGGAGGAGGAGGAGGAGGAGGAGGAGGAGGAGGAGGAGGAGGAGGAGAGATAATAGACATAGCGAGGGGCGGAGGAGGATGAGAATAGACAGAGAGAGGGAGGAGGGGGAGAGAGAGAATAGACAGAGAGAGGGAGGGGGAGGAGGAGAGAGAGAAAGAATAGAGGAGGAGGAGGAGAGAGAATAGACAGAGAGAGGGAGGGTGAGAGAGAATAGACAAAGAGAGGGGGAGGAGGAGAGAGAGAGAGAGAGAGAGAGAGAGAGAGAGAGAGAGAGAGAGAGAGAGAGAGAGAGAGAGAGAGAGAGAGAGAGAGGAGGAGAGAGAAAGATAGACAGAGAGAGGGGGAGAGAAGGAGGAGAGAGATGAAGAGGGTGGGGGAGGACAGAGAGAGGGACAGAGAGAGGGGCAGGAGGAGGAGAGAGAAAGATAGACAGTTAGAGGGGGAGGAGGAGAGAGAAATATAGACAGGGATAGGGAGAGTAGGAGAAGGGGAGAGAATAGACAGAGAGAGGGGGAGGAGGAGAGAGAAAGACATACAGAGAGAGGGGGAGAGGAGGAGAGAGATGAAGAGGGAGGGGGAGGACAGAGAGAGGGACAGAGAGAGGGGGAGGAGGAGGAGAGAGAAAGATAGACAGTTAGAGGGGGAGGAGGAGAGAGAAAGATAGACAGGGAGAGGAGGAGGAGGAGAAGGGGAGAGAATAGACAGAGAGAGGGGAGGAGGAGAGAGAAAGATAGACAGAGAGAGGGGGAGGAAGAGAGAGAAAGATAGGCAGGGAGAGGGGGAGGAGGAGAAGGGGAGAGAATAGACAGAGAGAGGGGGAGGAGGAGAGAGAAAGATAGACAGAGAGAGGGGGAGGAGGAGAGAGAAAGATAGACAGGGAGAGGGGGAGGACAGAGAGAGGGACAGGGAGAGAAAGATAGACAGAGAGAGGGGGAGGACAGAGAGAGGGACAGAGAGAGAAAGATAGACAGAGAGAGAGAGGGGTAGGAGGAGAGAGAAAGATAGACAGAGAGAGGGGGAGGAGGAGAGAGAAAGATAGACAGAGAGAGGGGGAGGAGGAGAGAGAAAGATAGACAGGGAGAGGGGGAGGAGGAGAAGGGGAGAGAATAGACAGAGAGAGGGAGAGGAGGAGAGAGAAAGATAGACAGAGAGAGGGGGAGGACAGAGAGAGGGACAGAGAGAGAAAGATAGACAGAGAGAGGGGGAGGAAGAGAGAGAAAGATAGACAGGGACAGGGGGAGGAAGAGAGAGAAAGATAGACAGAGAGAGGGAGAGGAGGAGAGAGAAAGATAGACAGAGAGAGGGGGAGGAGGAGAGAGAAAGATAGACAGAGAGAGGGGGAGGAGGAGAGAGAAAGTTAGACAGAGAGAGGGGGAGGACAGAGAGAGGGGGAGGACAGAGAGAGGGGGAGGACAGAGAGAGGGACAGAGAGAGAGTGAGACCAGCAGGATACATCAAAATCTAAATGGACCTTGGCTGCTCTGTGGTAGCAAGTCAAAATAGAATATCCTCTTACCCTGGGGCCATGATCTCCAGCGTCACCTTTAAGTCCAGAGGGACCAGTAAGACCCTAAACACCGAGATGAAAGACAGTCAAACCAAACAAGGACATATAAAGAAAATCCTGTTAGGTCACATTAGTGATGATCAGACTGCTGAGTGTTTGTGCATGGAGACAAAATGGGCTGTGGTCAATGTGGTTGTGGTGGACTGTGGATATGGGAGTATCTGCCAGGTGTAGATAGATAATAAGGTAGAATTTAAGATTGTGGCCTTTGGTTTGAACTAGGTGGGTATCCTACCAGTGGGCCGGGTCGCCCTGTAAGACCCAGTGGACCTGGGGGTCCCTTCAACGACATCTGGAATAAACAAGGGTAAGAAGGACATGGTTAGATAAGTTAAGGCTAATTTGTAATGTAAAAGCAGTAATGATGTTCCAGGTTATAGTTGTAGTGGACAGGTGGACGTTACCTTGGTCTGCTGCAGGATGGCCTGAGCCTGGGCCTCCTGGGCCGACACCACAGGCCCCTTCTGAGAATCACCACCATGTTGGAACTACATGAGAAAGGGGTAGAGTGATCAACCTAAATACACACAGTATAAGTCTATGGGAATACACGATGTAGATTTAACCTGGCCTCATCAGCATTCAATCTCACAGCTCCACCTAGTGGCTCAGAGCTGTCACTGCCCTCCCTCAGGACAGCTTCACATGTGGGGAATCCCCTAACCACCCCCCACACCCCTACCAACTCCCTCGGAGGGCTCTCCCTGGGCACACTCTTGACCTGAATGATGCAACTCATGTTTCACTTTGAAATAATAAAACAGCATGAAATTCAAATGAACAAATCCCTCCTGTCGTTTTACAAGATATAAACCTCAGTAAGAGTTCAATCAGATGCATGTGGCATATAATCGGGCACATCTCTTTCGTATGAAATTGCACATGCTACAAAAATATTTCAGTGCGTGTCAGGATAGTAAAGCCTGCAGCCCTGAAGCCTGCAGCCCTGAAGCCTGCAGCCCTGCGATCTGAGGGTCTAATTAGCCCCTACACCTTCGATCATTTTCTCTCCCTCAGCTATTGGACACTTGTTCAAATGGGGGAGGCGCGCGTGAATGCTCAAATTGTGGGCAGAGGGGAAGGGAGTGATTTGGGATTCAGCCATAGTCAATGGGAACTGAAAATGAGAGTGTGTTCAGCTGAAGGAAGTTTAAATAATGAGAGTTTTATCTCATTCTTACTGGTAACATCAGCATTGTTCCTGGAGGACCAGGTACCCCATCCACCCCAGCTAAACCAGGACGTCCTGGAGGACCCTGAGAGAGACAAAGGGAGAGAGAGGGAGGGAGGAGGATACTAGTCATGACTGTATGAGGGTTTGTACAGTGAACAACACAAGTATGTACAATACAGGCCTGTAAACACAAGTATGTACAATACAGGCCTGTAAACACAAGTATGTACAATACAGACCTGTAAACACAAGTATGTACATTATAGGCCTATAAACACAAGTATGTACATTATAGGCCTGTAAACACAAGTATGTACAGTACAGGCCTGTAAACACAAGTATGTACATTATAGGCCTGTAAACACAAATATGTACAGTACAGGCCTGTAAACACAAGTATGTACAATACAGGGCTGTAAACACAAGTATGTACAATACAGGGCTGTAAACACAAGTATGTTCAGTACAGGCCTGTAAATACAAGTATGTACAGTACAGGCCTGTAAACACAAGTATGTACATTATAGGCCTGTAAACACAAAAGTATGTACAGCACAGGCCTGTAAACACAAGTATGTACATTATAGGCCTGTAAACACAAACATGTACAGTACAGGGCTGTAAACACAAGTATGTGCAATACAGGGCTGTAAACACAAGTATGTACAATGCAGGGCTGTAAACACAAGTATGTTCAGTACAAGGCTGTAAACACAAGTATGTGCATTATAGGCCTATAAACACAAGTATGTACAGTACAGGCCTGTAAACACAAGTATGTACAATACAAGGCTGTAAACACAAGTATGTACAATACAAGGCTGTAAACACAAGTATGTACAGTACAGGCCTGTAAACACAAGTATGTACAGTACAGGCCTGTAAACACAAGTATGTACAATACAGGGCTGTAAACACGAGTATGTGCATTATAGGCCTATAAACACAAGTATGTACATTATAGGCCTATAAACACAAGTATGTACAGTACAGGCCTGTAAACACAAGTATGTACAATACAGGGCTGTAAACACAAGTATGTGCATTATAGGCCTATAAACACAATTATGTACAGTACAGGCCTGTAAACACAAGTATGTACAATACAGGCCTGTAAACACAAGTATGTACAATACAGGGCTGTAAACACAAGTATGTGCATTATAGGCCTATAAACACAAGTATGTACAGTACAGGCCTGTAAACACAAGTATGTACAATACAGGCCTGTAAACACATGTATGTACAGTACAGGCCTGTAAACACAAGTATGTACAGTACAGGCCTGTAAACACACGTATGTACAGTACAGGCCTGTAAACACAAGTATGTACAGTACAGGCCTGTAAACACACGTATGTACAATACAGGGCTGTAAACACAAGTATGTACAGTACAGGCCTGTAAACACAAGTATGTACAGTACAGGCCTGTAAACACAAGTATGTACAGTACAGGCCTGTAAACACAAGTATGTACAATACAGGCCTGTAAACACAAGTATGTACAGTACAGGCCTGTAAACACAAGTATGTACAATACAGGGCTGTAAACACAAGTATGTACAGTACAGGCCTGTAAACACACGTATGTACAATACAGGGCTGTAAACACAAGTATGTACAGTACAGGCCTGTAAACACAAGTATGTACAGTACAGGCCTGTAAACACAAGTACAGGCCTGTATGTACAGTACAGGCCTGTAAACACACGTATGTACAATACAGGCCTGTAAACACATGTACAGTACAGGCCTGTACATATGTACAGGCCTGTAAACACAAGTATGTACAGTACAGGCCTGTAAACACAGGCCTGTAAACACAAGTATGTACAGTACAGGCCTGTAAACACACGTATGTACAATACAGGCCTGTAAACAAACACAGTACAGGCCTGTAAACACAAGTATGTACAGTACAGGCCTGTAAACACACGTATGTACAATACAGGCCTGTAAACACAAGTATGTACAGTACAGGCCTGTAAACACACGTATGTACAATACAGGGCTGTAAACACAAGTATGTACAGTACAGGCCTGTAAACACACGTATGTACAATACAGGGCTGTAAACACAAGTATGTACAGTGGGAGTGTTCCAATGTGGATATAAGTCTAAACACATGAGAATGATCCCTAAAATCCAATCTCTGTTAAAACAACCTCTGCTTCAGTTCCAGAGGGAATGTCACTCACTCTTTGTTTCATATCAATTAGCTTTGTCTCTAGAGATGAGGGGAAACAGTTTATGGTTTTCCGCTTGATGCCCCTATCAGAGGCCTAATGTACCCATAAGCACCTCATAAAGAATTAGAGATAGTCCCAAACTGACAATCACCTAGACTCAATAGGAACCTTTATTGCCGTATCTGTCACACTGAGAATACTGTTGTATACTGTAAGGCATAACAAACAATGAAGATGAAATATTGTAGATAGGCAGGATAATGGAACACTGTTTATACATTTGCTTCTGATCTGCTTTGAAAGAAGAAAGAATTTGTTTGATGATCTGATTTGATGTGTTTGATTTGAGGTGAAACCTAGAAGACCTCCATGTTTTTCAACTACAACAACATCATTAAAAATCCTTTAGATCACTAGAGATGACTGAGCATCTGTTGGTTTGTGTCTGTGGGAGCGAGGCGGTTTTCAGGGAGGGAACACAAACACACAAAGGCATGCACATACACACACACAGTCCAACAGAGAGAATTAGGTCGAACCCACACATGAGTCATCACCAGTCCTTTAGTCCCTTAAGCCCAGGAAGGTTACGGTCAAGACCACAGTGAGGTCACAGCATACCTGACCTGTTTGTGTAGGCTGTGGTCAATCTGTGGTTACGGTCAAACCCAGAGGACAGCCCCTGTGGACCCTGACTATGGTCATACTGTCCCAGAGGACAGTCCCTGTAGACCCTGACTGTGGTCACACTGTCCCAGAGGACAGTCCCTGTGGACCCTAACTGTGGACAGTCCCTGTGGACAGTCCCTGTGGACCCTGACTGGGGTCATACTGTCCCAGAGGACAGTCCCTGTGGTCCCTAACTGTGGTCATACTGTCCCAGAGGACAGTCCACTATGGGTCAATATTCCACGGGTGTGGATACTCACCAAATCACCTGGGTCTCCACTGGGTCCTCGGGGGCCCATTGGTCCTGGTCCACCTGGAATACCCTGGAGAATAAACACACAGTCAATCAGCACTGGTCCATAGTATCAATATGGGCAATACAATGGAGTAATAGCTATCAATGTGGTTTCAATGTAGTTTCAATGTAATATCAATGTAGTATCAATGTAATATCAATGTAATATCAATGTAGTATCAATGTAATATCAATGTAATATCAATGTAGTATCAATGTAGTATCAATGTAGTATCAATGTAGTTTCAATGTAGTTTCAATGTAGTTTCAATGTAGTATGCATGTAGTTTCAATGTAGTTTCAATGTAATATCAATGTAGTATCAATGTAGTATCAATGTAGTTTAAATGTAGTATCAATGTAGTTTCAATGTAGTATGAATGTAGTTTCAATGTAGTAACACTGTGGGCAATACAATGGAGTAATAGTTATGAATGTAGTATCAATGTAGGATCAATGTAGGATCAATGTAATATCAATGTACTATCAATGTAGTTTCAATGTAGTATCAATGTAGTAACACTGTGGGCAATACAATGGAGTAATAGTTATGAATGTAGTATCAATGTAGGATCAATGTAGGATCAATGTAGTTTCAATGTAGTATCAATGTAGTTTCAATGTAGTATCAATGTAGTTTCAATGTAGTTTCAATGTAGTATCAATATAATATGATGTAGTGGTAATGACTTGGAGCAGGGGTTTTACCTCCTGTCCTGGGGGGCCGACTGCTCCCTCCACCAGTGTACCCTGCACAACATCACAGAGATATGCCAATGAGATATAAACACATTCAGTACATACCAGAGATATTTCAACATAAATACTCCATATCGTCTTTATATAGTCATAAAGATTACATGAACAAAACACCGACTTGAAAGAAAAATCCTAAAATAAAATCTTAAGGGCCTAAAATGGATTTCCATGAGCAATATTATGTCTGAATACTCAAGCTCACCGGTTCAACGATGGCAGGCTCTCCCTTCTCTCCTTTCAGTGCTCTGCCACTGGCCTGAGGCACAGACAGACACAGACGGACAGACACATGAACAGACGTGTGAGGTGATTGATGACCTACTGTGTGTACAGCAGTTGTAGGTCATGTACAGCAGTCTCAGCAGTCTCTGAGTGAATACAGTTGAACTGAATGATTGATGAGTCCTACCTCTCCATCCCAGGTATCATCCCCCTCTCTCTCAGCAAAGCCATATCCGTCCTCGTACGTCTCATACTCTTCATACTCCTGGTTCTCTGTCTCGTTACTTATGTCCTCATACGCTACAGCCTACGAGTCCACACAACATGCCAGTAAACCACATGGTGCCATTGACCACATGACATTGACCACATGACATTGACCACATGACATTGACCACATGACATTGACCACATGACATGGACCACATGACATTGACCACATGACATTGACCACATGAAAAACTGAGCTGCTTACAGAACATGACGGTGGTGCTAAAACTGAGCTTCACCGTATGAACATATACAGTACATCCAAATCTCAATTCAACTGACCTCGTACTCGCTGATATTGGGACCCACTGTTACCATGGAGACGACGAGGTCATCGTACAGGTCGCCGTAGAAGTTGTCGTCAAACTCCTCCATCTGGGGCTTTTTGTCCAGCCTCTCCTCCTACACAACGCCAGAGCGTTTAAGGTCAGAACCATGGTAACAGAAACCACGGAGACACTGGGAAACAATATGGTCTGTCTGTCTGTCTGTCTGCCCAGTCCACTGAGTTTGCCCAGGGCTTCCATTTCACACAGCCTATCACAGCGTACAGTTTGCTAAGCTAGTTAGCAGCACAGGTGTTGGTTATGGGAATGGGCAGGTCATACATGTAGCAAGCCTCAGTGTGTGTTATTAAATCATTCTACAGTGATGGAATATTTCACAACCAGGTAGTGATGGCAGCATAACATGGACTGTGACAGCCATTACAGCCAGAGTAAGAAAATGAGCTAATTCAGCAAATGAGCAAAAGTAGCAAACGATAAGCTTTAGTTCAATCATGGAGACTTTTTTTTTTTACCAACATATTTGCTGACAAAACTACTTTTGAAAGACTGAATGCAACACAGGAGGCATACCGTTGTGGATACATGTATAGCTTAGGTCAAGGAGACATCACAGAAAAACTACAACACACAACACCTCATACATACCACTTACTCAGATATGTATGTCCAACTACAGGCACTACTAACGACAGAACTAGTGTTATCCACACAACTAGATTCCTATTAATGTCTTGCAACCCATAAGCAACTACTGCGAAAATTGAGTCACAGTTGTCTATGTGTCATAACACAGTGTAGAACACAGTCTAAATTCTAGATTGTCTGCATATTCTACTTAATCTAGATCTAGAGGGATGCAGGGATTCTCCGTGTTCCATTGTGAGTCCTGGAAGAGGAGGAGGTGATTAGGGTAGTGCTGGTTAGGTTAGAGGTCATAGTGAGGAGAGGAGGAGGTTGACAGAGGGTGTAGATGAGGCATTCTGGGAGAGTGGGTCAGTGCTCTGTTAGGGATGGGATGGAGGGGTAGGGGAGCTGCATTGTAACTTTTCAGTCTACCTCTTCAGTGACCTTTGACTCAGGCAGTGCACTGGACACCACGGAGGGGTCCTCAATGTCAGAGTCAGGCCTGTGTGTGGGCCTCTCTGGGATAATGGTGGTCTGGTCAGGGGCTGCAGATGGGGTGACAGCTTCAGGAGTGAACAGTTCCATCGTAGATGGCTTTTCAGTGGGATAGTAGGTTTCTTGAGATTGTTTTTCAGGCAAAACAGTGGACACCTGGATGAAACCCTCCTCCTCTGGGCCCGCCTCTCCTTCTTTTCTCTTCTTGCCCCTCCCCTTCTTGTCACGCTTCTTTTTGTCCTTTTTGCCTTTCCTGTCTTTTTTGGAGCGTTTCATTGGCTCCTCTGGCTCGTTGCTTTGTATCATGGGATCAGGTTTAAGTTGAGAGGTCTTTTATGAAAGGGGGGCAAGGGAGGAGGTGGGGCAGGAACAAGACAAACAACAACATGGTGAAATACCTGAAACATAACATGCCAGGAGAAGAGAGACACTATGCACACATCCAGTAGGGCCAGGCATAGATCAAGACCCCTGTTTATTTATCATTGTTTACCACTGGTCTGTCAACAGAGAGGACATACTTTCTCATGAGGTCAGGGGTCAGTGTGTTTATGACCCTGTTGGGCTGTTAAAATATGTAAACATAAATGTCA
>NC_068452.1:25372564-25417564 GCF_023373465.1 Oncorhynchus keta
GATAGACTTACTATCTCACAGGAATTTGCATGTTATTTTTCTTGGGGGAAGAATCTGGTATAATAATAACGAACCAGAAGAAATACAATAGGGTATTAACAGCTTCGCTGCTTGAATCCCTAACAACAACAACAACAACAACAACAACAACAACACACACTGCACTGAATATGACTACACCTCACCTCACTACAGTAAACCAGAAGAAATACTTAGCTCCTTACTAGCCTGCAGGGCAACAGATGTCAAAACATCTGAATACAATCCTTAGAAAAGGAGGAAATGCATCTACAACAGACAGACCTTGACTAACTAAGGCAGCCTTTCCAATCTCTCCAGCTATCCATGAGATTCCTCGATCAATATCAAAACTGCCCTTTAAGACATGCTTGATAACAACCCGACATCTAGCCAAAACAACACCAAAACTCTGAATGTTTTCTAAGGAGGCCTGATTACTCACAGCAATAATACAATGACTAATACAGACAGACAGACAGACAGACACGGTCAGATGTTGTTCACACATAAACACTGGGCTGGATCATATCTAACTGTGAGACAAGGCAAAAAAAACACACAAACTGCCCACACAATACATTCAGACTTGTGGACAGTTAAATTATTGTTTTAGTATGTGTACGTGTGTGTGTGTGTGTGTGTGTGTGTGTGTGTGTGTGTGTGTGTGTGTGTGTGTGTGTGTGTGTGTGTGTGTGTGTGTGTGTGTGTGTGTGTGTGTGTGTGTGTGTGTGTGTGTGTGTGTGTGTGTGTGTACAGTATGTACGTGCACATTCTTGTGTCCGTGGCTCTGCACGTGTGTAAACAACACCAACAGTAATTTGAAGGCAATCTGGAAGCAATAGAGGCATTAGGGGCTGACCACCGTCCCCAAGCTCCCACACTATGTTCTCCCACGCTGGGGGAACTGGGCCGGAACACTGGCCCCCTGGATCTCTCCTGGGTCCTGGGAACAGAACGGGCCTGCGAACAAGGCCAACCTCTAGTCTCTCCCCCAGTACCAGCCTCATCCAGGTCAACACAGCCCTGACCCACAGCCATTCAACATGGGACACATGAGCTGGCATCTCACTCACTTAGGCTATTCAGAGAGAGCAGAGCAGAGAGAATGCTAAAGAGTATGTTGATCATTGACGGGTATTAGTTATAAGGATGTCGAAGGGATGTTTTTTTTTTGCAGCCTGAGGAATGATTCATGGGATGTTTTGAAAGATGTTGTTGGGGTGAAAATGGATCTTTACAGTTGTTTTATGCAAGGAATGTTCAGGGGAAGCATTGCTTAATTGCAGAAAGAAGACTGTTATATTTGGGAGACAGAGGGGTGTCTGTTAAAGTAAGAGAGGGAGGATGAACCTAATGGCATGGGAGGCCATTAAGTATTACTTATGGAGTAGGAGAAGCAGTTGAGGTAAAGTTAAGCCATCAGCGGGAGGGGAGGTTATTGTGTGGGAGCGTGGCTAGAGGGAGAATGTATAGTTATTGTCTACGTGAGAACATCAGGGGACACCTGGTTCTGAGAGGGTGGAAGACTGAAGAAGACTGAAGTTTGTGTACATTAACCCATTAGGGCCAGATAATATCCCTTCATCTGTACTTTTGCAATGTCTCAAGTAGGCAAAATCTGGGTTGGGATGGTACCCTGAGGGGCCTGAGAGATGGGAGGGTGTGTGCTCTGTGACCCCCTCCTACTCTTCCCCTCTGTGTCTCAGGGTCTGCGGACATGAGCAGAGATAGGACTGCTGCTCTACTCGGCTCTCTTTATGCTGGAGGCTACTGAATTAAGAGTGGAGCAGCATTGGAATTACAATGGACTAGGCCTGCACACTATCCTGGGAGAGACATTGGGAATGACTTATAGAACAGGGTTAGGGAAATGAAAATAAAAGAATATGAGCTTTACTTGGAATTCATTTATATTTTTATTGTTTGATTTGAAAGCACATATGTACGGCACACACATCCAGACACACACACACACACACACACACACACACACACACACACACACACACACACACACACACACACACACACACACACACACACACACACACACACACACACACACACACACACACACACACACACATTATGTTATTCACATATTTAACTACACATCATAACTCACTGTTCAGTGTCCATTCCAATTTCAAGGATCCATAATGACATTGTTATTTCCCCAAACACTTTCACCAAGCTCAAACAACCCGAGCCATTATTAAATAGGTGACCTTTGCCCTCCACAGCTACTCAGGGATAATGATGAGGACAGCAGCCCTGACGAGTGTCGCCGTAGGGATAAACACTGACGACTGGGAAATTCTTCTTCCCACAAGATCAATCCTCCCAATCAGCAGGCATGAACAACACTCACACATTCATTGACACATGTTCACACTCACGCACACTCTGAAACGTCAAAATATAAAGCTCTCTGTTCAAATGTCAACACCTCTAACACCACACACTCTCCAAAACATCCAAACTCACTCGTACAAATATAAATGTTGAGGGTCATTTCCAGGTATTTGATCACAGTAGAAAAGATGTGGCCAGATCAGAGCATGTCTGAACAGTACCTGCCCCCCCGCCCACACTCTTCCACAAACAACCTAGACCTCCCCTACCTGCTGCTCCACTCTCAACCGTTCTCCACCCCTATCATTCACACCCCATTAAAGCTTACAGCAACAATACATACTGCTCCAGCCTGCATGTTCAAAACTGAACACAATTAGTGAAGTATGTGATGGAATGTGCCATCTCTTTCATTTGTATGTGCCGGGACAGAAATGAGGTTATGAGAAGAGAGAGTCATCCAAGTTTAAACAAGGTTAATGGGATCGGGATCCCCTGCGGGTTCGTGTCAGAATATTCAGCTAATATATGACGCAAGTGAGTATCTCCACTGGTCTAACAGGCATATTGGATGAATTAAGCTCACATGGAAATAATGGTTATTTTAATCTTGTCCGTTGTGGCTTTAGAGGATCTCATTCACGCCTCAATAAAATAATTTCTTCAGGGCTACAAATATAATTTATAGTAGGTATATTGCATTAGGGTTTAAGTCAGAGTGCTAACAAAGTGTTGAAAGCGTTCCACAGGGATGCTGGCCCATGTTGACAACATTGTTTCCCACAGTTGTTTCAAGTTGGCTGGAGGTCCATTGGATGACTGACCATTCTTGATACACACAGGAAACTGTTGAGAGTGTGGCACCTACTACCGCATCCCAAGTTCGAAAGCGTGCTTAAATATTTTGTCTTGCCTATTCCCCCTCTGAATGGCACACATACACATAACCTGTCTCCTCCCCTTCACCTACACTGATTGAAGTGAATTTAACAAGTGACATCAATAAGATATCATAGCTTCCACTTGGATTCAGCTGGTCAGTCTATGTCATGGAAAAAGCAGGTGTTCCTAATGTTTTGTACACTCAGTGTAGATGATCCCAGTATTTGATACCACATCCAGACAAGCTACCGGAGAGCTACTGCCGCGAAACCTCAACAAAAATGATATTCTACTCGCATGACTTGACCCTGGACCGTCTTGACCTACGAGATAAGAATAAGGGACAAACAGAAGTGTTATGACACCATTGCTGATGAAGACAAGGCTGACTCTAAGGTGGACTATCACTGGGGAAGACTACACCTCCCCACGGCGTGAGGACCCTCATCCTGGACCTCACACGTCATGGACCCTCACCCTGGACCTCACACATCATGGACACTCACCCTGGACCTCACACGTCATGGACCCTCACCCTGGACCTCACACGTCATGGACCCTCACCCTGGACCTCACACGTCATGGACCCTCACCCTGGACCTCACACGTCATGGACCCTCACCCTGGACCTCACATGTCATGGACCCTCACCCTGGACCTCACACGTCATGGACCCTCACCCTGGACCTCACACGTCATGGACACTCACCCTGGACCTCACACGTCATGGACCCTCACCCTGGACCTCACACGTCATGGACCCTCACCCTGGACCTCACACGTCATGGACCCTCACCCTGGACCTCACACGTCATGGACCCTCACCCTGGACCTCACACGTCATGGACCCTCACCCTGGACCTCACACGTCATGGACCCTCACCCTGGACCTCACACGTCATGGACCCTCACCCTGGACCTCACACGTCATGGACCCTCACCCTGGACCTCACACGTCATGGACCCTCACCCTGGACCTCACACGTCATGGACCCTCACCCTGGACCTCACACGTCATGGACCCTCACCCTGGACCTCACACGTCATGGACCCTCACCCTGGACCTCACACGTCATGGACCCTCACCCTGGACCTCACACATCATGGACCCTCACCCTGGACCTCACACGTCATGGACCCTCACCCTGGACCTCACACGTCATGGACCCTCACCCTGGACCTCACACGTCATGGACCCTCACCCTGGACCTCACACGTCATGGACCCTCACCCTGGACCTCACACGTCATGGACCCTCACCCTGGACCTCACACGTCATGGACCGTCACCCTGGACCTCACACGTCATGGACCCTCACCCTGGACCTCACACGTCATGGACCCTCACCCTGGACCTCACACGTCATGGACCCTCACCCTGGACCTCACACGTCATGGACCCTCACCCTGGACCTCACACGTCATGGATCCTCACCCTGAACCTCACACGTCATGGACCCTCACCCTGGACCTCACACGTCATGGACCCTCACCCTGGACCTCACACGTCATGGACCCTCACCCTGGACCTCACACGTCATGGACCCTCACCCTGGACCTCACACGTCATGGATCCTCACCCTGGACCTCACACGTCACCTGGATGCCTTTGACTCCGAGTGCCTCTGCCACATACTGGGCATCACATGGTGCGACCACATCCACACTTCTTCCCGTGGCCTCCAACTGCTCTCAAATGCAAGTAAAACTAAATGCATGCTCTTCAACCGATCATTGTCCGCACTCACCCTCCCGACTAGCATCACTACTCTGGACGGTTCTGACTTAGAATATATGGTCAACTACAAATACCTAGGTGTCTGGTTAGACTGTAAATTCTCCTTCCAGATTCACATTAAGCATCTCCAATCCAAAATTAAATCTAGAATCGGCTTCCTACTTCGCAACAAAGCCTCCTTCACTTATCCTGCCAAACATACCCTCGAAAAAAGGACTATCTTACCGATCCTTGACTTTGGCAAAATAGCCTCCAACACTCTACTCAGTAAATTGGATGTAGTCTTTCACAGTGCCATCCGTTTTGTTACCAAAGCCCAATATACTACCCACCACTGCGACCTGTATGCTCTCGTTGGCTGGCCCTCGCTACATATTCGTCGCCAAACCCACTGGCTCTAGGTCATCTACAAGTCTTCGCTAGGTAAAGCCCAGCCTTTCAGCTTACTGGTCACCATAGCAACACCCACCCATGGCACAGGCTCCAGCAGGTATTTTTCACTGGTCACCCCCAAAGCCAATCACCTACTTTGGCTGCCTTACCTTCCAATTCTCTGCTGCCTATGACTGGAGCGAATTGCAAAAATCACTGAAGCTGGAGTCTTATATCTCCCTCTCTAACTTTAAGCATCAGCTGTCAGAGCAGCTTACCGATCCCTGCACCTGTACACAGCCAATCTGTAAATAGCCCACCCAACTACCTCATCCCCATATTGTTCTTTTCTTTGCTCATTTGCACCCCAGAATCTCTCTACTTGCACATCATCATCTGTACATCTGTCACTCCAGTATTAATGCTAAGTTGTAATTATTTCACCACTATGGCCTATTTATTGCCTTACCTCCCTAATCTTACTTTGTTTGCACACACTGTATATAGATTTTTCTATTGTGTTATTGACTGTACGTTTGTTTATCCCATGTGTAACTCTGTGTTGTTGTTTTTGTCGCACTTCCTTGCTTTATCTTGGCCAGGTCGCAGTTGTAAATGAGAACTTGTTCTCAACTGGCCTACCTGGTTAAATAAAGGTCAAATATTTTTTTTTTAAGTAAAACATCCAGAACTCCACAATACGTCAAAAGATGGACCAACCCCGTCTCCTCCCTGGTCTAAGCCTCCTGACTCCGACTGTTCGGTCACCTGGTCAGATCAATCCCACCTCTGGAGCCTCCCCTTATACTGAAGGACTCATCCCCCAACTGGCCAGGCCCAAGAGGAAGACCGAGAACCAGGTCATCCAACCAGTTGGACAACGACATACACAACCTGGGACTCAACACCACATCAGCCTGGGACCTGGCCTAGAATAAGACGGCATGGAGATCCATTTGTCGAGGCGCTATGCTCCGAGGAGTGAGCAAAGATGAGTGAGTGAATGTTACATTATGCCAAGAATCCAGTTAAGACAAGTTCCAACAAATAATACTGATGTTTCTCAGATCCAATACCAGAATGAACCAGTTTGTGTTCTGCTACTGATGAGACTACAGTACATACATACCAAATCCTACATACAGTCCATGACACTACTTCATTCACACCCAACCCTGACTCCCTCGCCCTGGTGTCCTACCTCAAACACCTCCTCGTCCAGTAGTCGTGTTCCAAACACGATCACCCCCTCCGTGCTGACCAGGGGATTGTCCCCTCTCAGTAACTCCAGAGTCTGCACCTTCTCACAGTCCAGGTACAGGGTGACTGACTTGCCCTCCACACTGTAGGCTATTCTGTGCCACCTGGACAGACAGAGAGTTGGAGATGGGTTTGTACATCTTTATTATGCAGATGTAGTGTCAGGTTGAATGTAGGTCACTTGGGCTCAGTTAGAAGGAGGCACCACCTGTATGCAGTATTCTGAGGAAGGGTTTTCTAAGGTCAAATGCATTGAATCACATTGTAGCATATTACAGGCTCAAGTCAAGCCATTGACCTTGTATTGTGAGCCAAGAACTCTATGGTACTATCATGATCTATGTGTGTCCTCTATGGCTCCAGGTCACTTAGGGTCAAGCACACTTTCAAGTGAGATCACATACTGAGGAAACTGCATATTTTGGGTCAGGTTTCAGTGATACCCAATGGCCAACCAAACAACATGATGCAGGTGAATCTCACCCAATCATGTCAATATGTGTCAATCATAAATCAGGGGCTACAGAGTTTGGGTTTTGAGAAGAAGTCCCAGTCAAGAGCCAAGGACATCAGGCCAGGGGTAGTACCCACTTTCCATCAGCCAAGTTGATCTTCTTGAAGATGGGGTAGAGCTCCGGGGAGGGCTGTCCCTGGTGGTCTTCGTACAGGAAGACAGGCGAGCGACCCACCTCCAGCCCCAGCTGCTGTACACCCTGCTCATCATACACAGACAGCAGGAAGAACTGGGTGTCCTTCTTTGCCCTCACTGTTGTCATCAGGGAGAAGTCCACAGGGAACAACGAGTCTGGGGGGGAAGGGGGAACAATTGCTGTGAATGATATGGTTGACCTTTTCTACTCTGTTGTTCTCTGATATGTTAAAATAATGTTGCACCCGACACTGTTTTTTATGTAAAAATACATAATGCAATTTCTGTATCCAATGAAATAATATTCAAGTCAGTCATACAGTCATACAGTCAGTCAAACAGTCATAGAGTCAGTCATACAGTCAGTCATACAGTGAGTCATACAGTGAGTCATACAGTTAATCATACAGCCATACAGTCAGTCATACAGTCAGTCATACAGTTAGTCATACAGCCATACAGTCAGCCATATAGTCAGTCATACAGTCAGTCATACAGCCATATAGTCAGCCATACAGTCAGTCATACAGTCAGTCATACAGCCATACAGTCAGTCCTACAGTCTGTCACACAGTCAGTCATAGGGTCAGTCATACAGTCATACAGTCAGTCATACAGTCAGTCATACAGTCAGTCATACAGCCATACAGTCAGTCACAGTCATACAGTCATAAAGTCAGTCATACAGCCATACAGTCAGTCATACAGTCAGTCATACAGACAGTCACACAGTTAGTCATACAGTTAGTCGTACAGTCAGCCATACAGTCATATAGTCAGTCATACAGTCAGTCATACAGTCACACGTCAGTCATACAGTCAGCAATACAGTCAGTGATACAGTCAGTAATACAGTCATACAGCCAGTCATATAGTCAGTGATACAGTCATAGAGTCATAAAGTCATACAGCCAGTCATAGAGTCAGTCATACAGTCAGTCATACAGTTAGTCATACAGTCAGTCACACAGTTAGTCATACAGTCAGCAATACAGTCATACAGTCAGCAATACAGTCATACAGTCAGTCACACATT
Organism: Oncorhynchus keta; assembly: GCF_023373465.1. Classification (NCBI taxonomy): domain Eukaryota; kingdom Metazoa; phylum Chordata; class Actinopteri; order Salmoniformes; family Salmonidae; genus Oncorhynchus; species Oncorhynchus keta. Next base: position 25,380,877 of record NC_068452.1, read on the forward strand.
TAATCTTACAGTTAGTCATACAGTCAGTCATACAGTCAGTCATACAGACAGCTGTACAGTCATACAGTCATACAGTCATACAGTCAATCATACAGTCAGTCATACAGTCAGTCATACAGTCAGTCATACAGTCAGTCATACAGTGGAGAACACAGTAGGTAGCAACACACCACTTTGGGGACACTGGCAAGACCCACTGCCCCTCCCAAAATAACAATATCACACATCTGAACTTCAATGAATAATAATAATGGCCTGTGCTACTACACCCTAAGACCTACACCCATGGAGAAGAGGGAGAACAAAGTTAGGTCCGTTGTGTTACAGTGAAGCTTAGGATTCACTGCAATTACCACACATACACCATGACTCAGACTCATTGGATGTGTACTACATCTCTACAGATTATTGTTACCTGGGAAGAGCTGTTTGGTGGGTGCACTGAGCTGGATCTTCTTGTCTATTCTATAGGCCATGTCTGTCTCCTCCATGTCCTTCCTGCTGGTGCAGAGGCCAGCCTCCATGGACACCCCCTCCATGTGGTCCGACAGCTCCAGTACCCGCAGCACATCGATGGGATCAGCTGCACACGAGAGAGAAGGAGACACATCAGTACACAGTGATACAATAACATGTACTTCATATGAGAAATATTATGTGTTGTACAGTACCTTGTACTGAAACTATAGCCAAGCGAACAGATTTTTATAAGCTATGTGTTCAGGTTTCAGTTCCGCTAATGATATTCATGTGTGTTTGTGTCTGTCAGTCTGTGTGTGTGTGTGTGTGTGTGTGTGTGTGTGTGTGTGTGTGTGTGTGTGTGTGTGTGTGTGTGTGTGTGTGTGTGTGTGTGTGTGTCTGTGTGTCTGTGTGTGTGTGTGTGTGTGTGTGTGTGTGTGTGTGTGTGTGTGTGTGTGTGTGTGTGTGTGTGTGTGTGTGGCGGGGGGGATTAGAGGAGACAGAGACAGACCCACGCAGTGCTGAAAGCAGCAGTCCTGCAGGTGGCCTTCTGTTCCGGAGCTATTATTATGGGATCCAGCCATGACTCCGCCGACTGTATAATCCTGCTGTACACTACACACTGGAACACACCTGACAGCTGACACCTGGCTAGAGCCAGCATCCCACAGCAAGACACCTCTCTCACCATCTCTCCCATTCACAACGTTTCACTGGCATGTGCAATACACATTTCTCCAGTTACAATGTGTTTATCAGGAATAAACACACAGATAACTCTTTCAGAAGTAACATGGGAATAAAAGATGTAGGAGTATGTACTAGTTCACACTGCTGTGTGTTCACCCCTTCGATGATAATTAAAACATGCCTGTAGTTTATTTACAGTTGGCTGGTTAGTTGTGTTTGACCATTATGCTATTTTCTGTGTATAATGTGTAGTCACAAGGATGAGTCTGATCTGAGCTGTGTGCAATAAGGCTCCCACCAGCTGCTCTATGGGAGACTGTTTAAGGACATCACACATAGACAGGCTACTGATTGGGGGAAATGGATATAGTTACACATTGCAATATTATTATGGATGATATTATATCGATACTTTGACTCAAGGTATCAATTAGTCATTTATTTTGGTTTTGCTAGGAAGCGTTAGCTGGCACTTGTCATCTGGCTGTACCTGTGCCAAAACTCCAGTATTTTTCATCCTTATAGCTTGTTCTTTTTAAACAGTGAGCCGACATGTGTTCAGCACTCTTATTTCCCCAACTGATCAAAACTGGTTTTCTCATGCAGTCAGTCGCTTGTCTCTCTGCAGCAGACATATACAGAGCAATATGTTTGGAACGTCGAATCGCAATAAAATCACAGTATTGAATCGCAATACATACATAGTTGTGAAAATCGCAATAATACATAGTTGTGAAAATCGCAATACATTGTATCGATAGCTAAGGATCCCTGGCCATTTCCATCCCGAACACACAACACACACACACACACACACACACACACACACACACACACACACACACACACACACACACACACACACACACACACACACACACACACACACACACACACACAGCTTATGGGGAGGCTGCCAACGCAGAATTGAGCATTCCAGCCATTTAAAATGAGGATCCTAAATTGAAGTTGCCCCCCGTAGCTCTCTCTCTCTCTCTCCATGCTACACTTTCTACTTTTCTTCTCGCTGTTAATTAAACATGTGGTGAGAGATTAACCAGTGCCCACTCGCTGCTTGCAGAAAAACACCCTGTTAGCTTTTATGGCATTATTTATTTGCATAGCAGAGACCTTTTATTCCCAGCAGCTCAGATCTCACCCACAGAGCACCCATAGAATGGTAACAGGCTGCACTGTAAATAGGTTAAGCTGTGAATTAAATCCAGACTGTGTCTGAAACACAATGGAAAACATCAGGTACTGATTTAAAGGTCCGTAAGACAAAGCAGCTTAAATTCTACTTTGATATGAGAGTCATAAACAATCCCTATAAATTATTTGATTACAGGAGTTGCTGCGTGCTCCTAACAAACACAACTGTCTGAGAGTACGCACACAGCGGCAGCCTTACAGCCTTATTCATGCTGATGCTCATTCCCACAGTCCTTGCCTGCCCTCGCCCACACACAGACATTTATGATGTCTTTTCAAATCCAGCCTAATTGCCCTGCCGTGAACCAAGAAGCAAATGTCAGTGAATAATTTATCAGGTCAAGCCTGTCACATACATACGGCGCACACACACACACACACACACACACACACACACACACACACACACACACACACACACACACACACACACACACACACACACACACACACACACACACACACACACACACACACACACACACACACACACACACACACAAACAGGTCATAAGGCAACGATGTTTGGAACAGCCAGAACAGGATTTTAATCTGCAGCAGCATGGGTCTAATTATGACAGGCCTTTGGAGTGCTGTGTTACAGACAGACTCAAAACACCTGTCAACTGGACTCAAAACAACAATAACTTAATCACTCAGTCTTGTCCAAACTATCCAATCCCAAAAGCTCTCTAGTTCAACTTCTTCAATCCCCTGGGCTCTCTTATCCAAACTATCCAATCCTCAAGGCTCTCTAGTTCAAATTCTTCAATCACATGGGCTCTCTTGTCCAAACTATCCAATCCTCAAGACTCTTGTCCAAACTATCCAATCCTCAAGACTCTTGTCCAAACTATCCAATCCTCAAGACTCTTGTCCAAACTATCCAATCCTCAAGACTCTTGTCCAAACTATCCAATCCTCAAGACTCTTGTCCAAACTATCCAATCCTCAAGACTCTTGTCCAAACTATCCAACCCTCAAGACTCTTGTCCAAACTATCCAATCCTCAAGATTCTTGTCCAAACTATCCAATCCTCAAGACTCTTGTCCAAACTATCCAATCCTCAAGACTCTTGTCCAAACTATCCAATCCTCAAGACTCTTGTCCAAACTATCCAATCCTCAAGACTCTTGTCCAAACTATCCAATCCTCAAGGCTCTTCTCCAAACTATCCAATCCTCAAGACTCTTGTCCAAACTGAGCATTTCCATGTAAAAGGACCCATGAGCACCAACATGAAGTTCATAAGAGCATGTCAAATTGGGTGTCAAATGAAAGCTAATATTCTATATTATGGGGAAATGGAGGCATAGATACATTTTTAAAATCATTTTCATCCTAAAAAGGAGGCATAAGTAAAGACTTTGATTTCTTGTCAAACAGATGGAAAAGATGTCTTCAGAAACATCTAGGGAAAAAAGTCTTAAAATGTATTAGAAATACATTCAAATTCAATCATGTTGACCTAAAGACCACTGCCAACTAATATCAATATTTAGTTTTGGAGAAATTGTTTTGTATTCTCTACATTTAAGAAATATGGCCTTTTGTCTTTTAATTCCATTACCAAAAACCCACATATCATTAAGATAGCACAGTACAGTACATTACAGTACAGTGCAGTACAGTGAGTAGAGCACCGTAGAGTACAGTACAATACAATGCAGTACAGTAAAGAAAAGTAGAGTATAGTACTGTAGAGTACAGTATATTGTACTGTACGCTACTATACTGAACTATACTCTACTGTACCCTACTGCACTGTACTGTACTGTACTGTACTGTACTGTACTGTACTCTACTCTACTCTACTCTACTCTACTCTACTCTACTGCACTGTACTGAACTCTACTCTACTCTACTGTACTCTACTGTACTCTGCGCTGTGATGTCCAGGAGAATGTAAGGAGAATGACATTCATATTCATGATTCTGCATTTCTGTGTAGTATAGATCAGAGACCCATGATGTAATTCATTACCGGGGTTGAATCCCCTTCACCTACTGTAGTTCAATAACCAAAATAGATGTTTTCAAACTCAAGGTGCCATGTCATAGTTGACATCCCATTCTTTCTGCAGACATCTTTGAATCTTAATTTGGAGCAGATATTTTTGGAAAATGTGGTCGCATTCAAATAGATCTGTACAGTTCTTCCACTAAATGGGTCTTTTTCACTGGAAATTGTTACATGCAGTCCCTGTGCATGGAGTTGTTGGGCATATAAATATTATGTAAAGTATAACTAATATATAACATAACACAGCATACATAACCAAACATAACATCCACATGACTAAAGTACAGAGAGCCTTCTATCTGACCTTTGACCTCAGACAGTAGTCCAAATGTGCAACGCCATTTGGGAAAACAATGAGAAAAGCAGGAGAAATTCCTCTTCTGAAAGAAACAATCTTCACAATGACATGCCAGACACACACACACACACACACACACACACACACACACACACACACGCACACACACACAAAGATACTCCACAGAACTTTGTTTCACAAAGAACAATACTATATTTTATATAGTTAAGAACAAATTCTTATTTACAATGATGGCCGACACCGGCCAAACTACAGCCAAAGAAGACTCAAGAAATATTCAAATGAATATAAAACATTCAACTATTTTTGGACAGCAATCAATACAAATGCAAGAGATGGAATCCGATATCTGACAGAGACCAGATAATCTCTAGCATTCTGGGAGCGAGAAGGAAGGAATTCATCAGTGAGGGGATAAAAGGGATAGAACATCCCAACGACCACAAACAGACAGACGCTAATCAAACACAGCAGTGACACAGATGGACGGCTGAGTGCTAACCTCTCACCCCCACTAGCCTACCCCTCCCTACCTCCTACCCTACTGTCCCAGAGACCCCATTGTTCCCACAGTACAAGCAGGAACATTTTCACCATGGGGGCATTTACACCGGCCTGGGGAATGTTCCTTCTCCTCGTCTCCTCTCCCCTGGCCGGTCGTCGTAAAGCATCCCTGGGCGAGCAGAGCAGTTGCCAGGAGGCCATGTGAGGTCTGGAGTCGCCCCAACATCAACAGTGATTGACTCCTCAGGCCTGGCTCTGTCTGTCATATGCCAAAACAGCTCTATTCAAATCTACCTGTCTACCCTGCAGCGATGCTTCCTCCGCCAGCATCACCTGTCTGAATCTCATTAGACCTCCTAATAATCCTTATCTCACTTTACCTGTTGGAGTCATTATGTGTATGTAGAGTGTGTTTGATCTCCCTAGCTTGGACTGAGTCAGTGATATACATACCCCATCTGCCTACATCACACTGGAGTGATGTGAATTCTACTGTATGTGTGGTTGTGGACATGCATAAATAGAGATAAAGGAGTGCTTTGTTAGAACAAGATGTTTTCCAGGTCCACATAAGGTCAGAGTTCACCCATACTGTACATATTTTCCATACATATTTCTCTCACCAAATTCCAGAGAGCATGGCACTGAGTGTACAGCACACATCCCACGTGTGACATTTGGGTCTTCTTCCTCCCGTCTGTATGTCTCCTCTTCTGGTCCTCCCTGCTGTTCCCCTCCTCTCAAAGACCATGAATCACTCAGCCAGTGTGTGTCTGAGGACAACATGTCTTCCCTACGGCAGTTAGTACTGTCCTCTCAGAGTCCTCCTCTCCTCGGCCCTGGCTGACAGACAGAACAGGCCTCGGTAGGCCCCACTTAACACAGCCTCGCTCACGGAGCTCCCTCTGTCCACTGCTAATGTTACACAACAATAGTGTGATAGCGTGATGCTACATGTACCGAACACCCTTCACATACGTCCTGCAGGCAGGAAGATTGGCCACTATCTCCACATATCTATCACACATCGGCATCATTTGTTCTCTGTACCTCGACGGCTCTTCTGAAGACACTCCCAGCAGCTTCACAGTGTGCCACTAAACCTCCCTCTCTTTCTCTGCATACAACTGAGCACCACAACCTCTGCCATGCATCATGCATGAACATACATGTCATCAGAGTGGCCTCTATTCAACCTCTTCTCTGAAGACAGTCCTTTCCCTCTGATATGAGTCACACACCACTTCCACTCCTTGAAAAAAAAAAGGCAACAATTACTGACATTGTTCAAACACAATCACGCCTGTGAACGAGGGACTTCTCCATCTGAGCATCAGGGCCGTACTGTTTAAAAGCCAATTTAACCAATTGTATTATCAGCGTTATTCTGTGTGTTGGGTGGACTTCAAAAGGTCAAGGATTTGAGCTCATGTGGACAACTTTGTTTACTCAACAAATTCTGCTCGAAATGAAACAAGCTTTTTGAGTAAAATGACTTATTCATGTTTGTTCCAAACCACAACCATTATCATCACGTTTGTAGGTTGATTTTCAGAATTGTTCGTTTCAATACCTGTTTTTGCATGTACATTGATCTGTTGATTCATCTTATGCTAAACAAACATAAACAACATACATTTTTCTAAACAAATCTAATCTGTTAGTAATTGGACTTATTGGACTTAAACACGTGAATGTGTATTGTAATGACATTCTGAGATTGTCATTAGGACTAAACTTGTAGCCTGAATTGCATCCACTCCTGTCCACGCGCATCGCGGTAAAGGTCACCCATCTCCTCCACAAAACAATTTGGAGCTTGTACCCCCGGGATTCAAGTCAATTCTCTCATTTTTCATGTGGCTGACATGCGATAGTGTTATATAATGGTGTAATGGTCTATATTTTCTTGGCATTCTGTGTTAATTATTGTGATAGGTTCACGTCCTACCGGTACGGCGTACCCCCAATATTTATTTATCCGGTACGCCGTACCAGACCCCGTACCAGCTTACTTTCACCCCTGGGTGTAACTAGGCCCTCAAAGAAAGGCCTTATGATATACACTATATATGCAAAGGTATGTGGACACACCTTCAAATTAGTGGATTTGGCTATTTCAGCCACACCTGTTGCTGACAAATGTATAAAATCGAGCACACGCCCATGCAATCTCCATAGACATTGGCAGTAGAATGGCCTTACTGAAGAGCTCAATGACTTTCAACGTGGCACCATCATAGGAGGCCACCTTTCCAACAAGTCAGTTCATCAAATGTCTGCCCTGCTGGAGCTGCCCCGGTCAACTGTAAGTGCTGTTATTGTGAAGTGGAAACGTCTAGGAGCAACAATGTCACCGCCGTGAAGTAGCAGGTCACACAAGCTCACAAAACAGGACCGCCGAGGGGTGAAGAGCGTAGCGTGTAAAAAATCGTCTGTCCTCCCTTGCAACACCTCTGGAAGCAACATCAGCACAAGAACTGTTCGTCGGGAGATTTATGAAATGTGTTTCCATGGCCGAGCAGCCGAGCAGCCGAGCAGCCGCACACAAGATCACCATACACAATGCCAAGCGCCGGCTGGAGTAGTATAAAGCTCACCGCCATTGGACTCTGGAGCAGTGGAAAAGCGTTCTCTTGAGTGATGAGTCACGCTTCACCATCTGACAGTCCGACGGACAAATCTGGCGGATGCCAGGAGAACACTACCTACCCGAATGCATAGTGCCAAATTGTTAAGTTTGGTGGAGGGGGAATAATGGTCTGGGACTGTTTTCATGGTTCAGGCTAGGCCCCTTAGTTCCAGTGAAGGGAAATCTTAACGCTACAGCATACTATGACATTCTAGACGATTCTGTGCTTCCAACTTTGTGGCAACCGTTTGGGGAAGGCTCTGTCCTGTCTCAGCATGACAATGCCCCAGTGCACAAAGCAAGGTACATAGAGAAAAGGGTTTTCTAGATCGGTGTGGAAGAACTTGACTGGCCTGCACAGGGCCCTGACCTCAACCCCATTGAACACCTTCCGGATGAATTGGAATACCGACTGCGAGCCAGGCCTAATCGCTCAACATCAGTACCTGACCGCACTAATGCTCTTGGAAGCAAGTCCCCGCAGCAATGTTCCAACATCTAGTGGAATTCTTTCCCAGACGAGTGGAGGCTGTTATAGCAGCAAAGTGGGGACCAACTCCATTTTGGAATGAAATGTTTGACGAGCATCTCATTCCATGTCGTGGTCATGTAGTGTATATAATCTGGAGCTTAATTTTTAAAATAACATATTCACTTAGACACTTGGTGAAGGCTTCAGGACTGAAAGCTATTGAATACAACAACCATGTCTCAATCGCGAACAAATACAGTCATTGGTGGTAATTACAATTCACCGAAAGGCAAGGTACACTGGGAAATATGCAAATAAGGTAGAATAAATTCTCAAGTTGAATTGTATGTTCACTTACAGTAACTTCAAATTCTAAGTTGTGTGAACCTACAATTCAACTTCAGAATGTGTGTTGGTTCAGCTCATCTCGAGCAAACTCACAATCTTGTTGCAGCTGGTTGCCATACAATTGTATGTTGAATCAACTTCAAATGCAAACTCAACATATTTTTTTTTACAGTGCAGAAACAAACTTGGATGAGAATATTTCCCAGAGCATCACACCCTGTGCTGAGGAAACCGTCCCAGTTGCATTGAGTGTAATGTGGGATATTTTGGGATATGTATTAGAGTTTGTTTGTTTTCTTTCAACTACTTTGAGAGTTTGATTGTGCCTGTCTGGAGTGCCAGATGGACAGGCCAGGGTCTTTTCCACTGATTGAATTGCACCAACTATTTGACAGAAAACACATTTAAATCCAGATTTGATTTGGTATTCTGTGTGATGTTTTGAGGTATATGCAGATCGCTCTGCCTTTATCTGCATATTACCCAGGTGTTACCGGACATTTAAAGATCGGCCATATGGAAGTCAAGCCTTTGTATATGGACACAGGCCTTCATATTCCTACATAATCCTTTGCTACATCCTTTTAACATGTCATGTTGCATTAAAAGTCCTCAGCTATGTTTCTCCATAACAGTTGGTGATTGGTAATAAGTGAATGCAGATTAATGGGCAGCAAAAGTGAAGAAACGAGGGTCAGGAGAAAGTGTCTAGAACAGCACAGACAGCATCACTCAGAACCTCCAAGACGGGATAGAATTAAATCAAATGACCCTAAGACTGAACTCTGACCTCTATAGGTCATGGGTCACTATGGTGTGGACAGCAGAGGTTCTGAGGTGAGGAGAAGAAAGGGGAGTGGGAACAAAAGAACAGGGGCACGCCAGAAACATCCTCCCACACCACCACACACACTCATGTACACATTCAGCAACATTAAACCACATTCTAAATATAGTTTGAATAAGCACTCATAGGACTACTCACACACACAGGCCTACTCACACTCATAGTCCTACTCACACACACATAGGCCTACTCACACACACAGGCCTACTCACACACACAGACCTACTCACACTCATAGTCCTACTCACACACACAGGCCTACTCACACTCATAGTCCTACTCACACACACACAGGCCTACTCACACTCATAGTCATACTCACACACACAGGCCTACTCACACTCATAGTCCTACTCACACACATAGTCCTGCTCACACTCATAGGACTACTCACACTCATAGTCCTACTCACACACACATGCCTACTCACACTCATTGTCCTACTCACACACACAGGCCTACTCACACTCATAGTCCTACTCACACACACAGGCCTACTCACACTCATTGTCCTACTCACACACACAGGCCTACTCACACTCATAGTCCTACTCACACACACAGTCCTACTCACACTCATAGTCCTACTCACACTCATAGGCCTACTCACACACATAGGCCTACTCACACACATAGGCCTACTCACACTCACAGGCCTACTCACACACATAGGCCTACTCACACACACAGGCCTACTCACACTCATAGTCCTACTCACACTCATAGTCCTACTCACACACATAGGCCTACTCACACACACAGGCCTACTCACACACATAGGCCTACTCACACTCATAGTCCTACTCACACACACAGGCCTACTCACACTCATAGTCCTACTCACACACACAGTCCTACTCACACACACAGGCCTACTCACACTCATAGTCCTACTCACACTCATAGTCCTACTCACACACACATGCCTACTCACACTCATTGTCCTACTCACACACACAGGCCTACTCACACTCATAGTCCTACTCACACACACAGGCCTACTCACACTCATTGTCCTACTCACACACACAGGCCTACTCACACTCATAGTCCTACTCACACACACAGTCCTACTCACACTCATAGTCCTACTCACACTCATAGGCCTACTCACACACATAGGCCTACTCACACACATAGGCCTACTCACACTCACAGGCCTACTCACACACATAGGCCTACTCACACACACAGGCCTACTCACACTCATAGTCCTACTCACACTCATAGTCCTACTCACACACATAGGCCTACTCACACACACAGGCCTACTCACACACATAGGCCTACTCACACTCATAGTCCTACTCACACACACAGGCCTACTCACACTCATAGTCCTACTCACACACACAGTCCTACTCACACACACAGGCCTACTCACACTCATAGTCCTACTCACACTCATAGTCCTACTCACACACACATGCCTACTCACACTCATTGTCCTACTCACACACACAGGCCTACTCACACTCATAGTCCTACTCACACACACAGGCCTACTCACACTCATTGTCCTACTCACACACACAGGCCTACTCACACTCATAGTCCTACTCACACACATAGGCCTACTCACACACATAGGCCTACTCACACTCACAGGCCTACTCACACACATAGGCCTACTCACACACACAGGCCTACTCACACTCATAGTCCTACTCACACTCATAGTCCTACTCACACACATAGGCCTACTCACACACACAGGCCTACTCACACACATAGGCCTACTCACACTCATAGTCCTACTCACACACACAGGCCTACTCACACTCATAGTCCTACTCACACACACAGTCCTACTCACACACACAGGCCTACTCACACTCATAGGCCTACTCACACACACAGGCCTACTCACACACACAGGCCTACTCACACTCATAGTCCTACTCACACACACAGTCCAACTCACACACACAGGCCTACTCACACACACAGGCCTACTCACACTCATAGGCCTACTCACACTCACAGGCCTACTCACACATATAGTCCTACTCACACACACAGGCCTACTCACACACACAGGCCTACTCACACTCATAGGCCTACTCACACTCACAGGCCTACTCACACATATAGTCTTACTCACACATATAGTCCTACTCACACACACATGCCTACTCACACACATAGTCCTACTCACACACACAGGCCTACTCACACTCATAGTCCTACTCACACTCATAGGCCTACTCACACTCATAGTCCTACTCACACTCATAGTCCCACTCACATTCATAGTCCAAAAACATAATAGCACACAACCCACGCTATAAAATCAGGTCATTAAATATTGTGGTTTGTTTTCTGTCTCTCAGTCTGTCGCCTACTCAATCTGCTGCGCCGTCCTTGTCTGTCCGTTTGTCTGTCTATCATCGGCCTGTCTGTGAAAGCCACTCTTCACTCACTTTCAAACAGAGAAGGAGAGGTAGGCTAGACGAAAGGAGGAACGGAGAATCCGATATGTCCACTATCAAGCGGACGGGGCTTGTTAAAAGGTTGACATGGAGAGACAGAGGAATGTGTTGTGTTGGAAGAGTTCTTCATGTTGATTGGGCTGTGGGACAGGGGCTAGCACTGGGTCTGCTTTGAGTTAGCACTGGGGAGCTTGGGAGCCATTCAAACCGTTGGTTGTGTGGGAGACCGATGTGGAATCCTCCGCCTGCTGCTGCTATGCTGCTGAACCCGAGCTCTCCTCTCTCCTCCACGCTCCAACAGCTCAGGAACACGGACAGAACATGTGTGAGCCTGACGGATCTGAGCATGTGGGTTCTTTCACAGATATGCTATCAGTCCATACTGTTCTGTAGAGTACAAGCTCACTCATAATAACAGCCTCATTCAGGCCGGTTTTGTCACTACATTGCCACCTCTTTGCATATTTGTAACAGTGATTACTCTGTGAGTATTGAATGTGGGTCAGAAGCTCATCTCAGTGGCAAGGCTAATGGTCAGTATGTGCGTGGAGGAGTGTGTGAGTGGAGAGTGTGTGTTGTCTGGACAGATTTGATTTTGGGTTCCACATCTCCCTTCCTCGCACGTCACCCTGACATTCTTCTAGCTCCACAGTTTGTTCTGCTGATGTTTACTCACTGCATGAGATGAGGGCCAGACTGGCCTACTGCCACTGGCCCCATAGAGGAATCACCTGCCCCGGGGCTCGCACTCTCTCTGTCCACTATACACACACCACACACACATAGCGACACACACACACATACACACATACACACCACACACACACGGACACACATACACACACACACAGACCCTTGCACGCACGCATGCACACACACACAGAGAAACACTTGCATGCACGCACGCACACCCACACACACCACACATGCACAAATACAACAAATTCCAGTCAGTTCTTACAATCAATCTTTCTCTCAACATCGAGTTATCAAGGTGTGCAATACCAGAGCTCCGGCAACCAAAACATGCCACTGCCTCCCTTCACAAACATGCTACATGCATTGCACATTTGTACTTGAACAGCACAGGAGGTTGGTGGCAACTTAATTGGGGACGATGGGCTCGTGGTAATGGCTGGAGCGGAGTAGGTGGAATAGTATCAAATACATCAAACACATGGTTTCAATGTGCTTGATGCCATTCCATTCACTCCGTTCCAACCTTTATTGTGAGCCGTCCTCCAATCAGCAGCCTCCACTGGTTGTACGGGCAGTTTCTCTTTGTTCAATCCACTCAGTTGTTGATGATAACTTGATGCATTTCTTGCTATTGTAAAGCTGGTTTACTGTGGTTCACGTTGCACTATACCCTGTTAAAGTTTACTACCTGGTGTCAGTGCTTACAGTAATGGACACTGACTGGGCCGTATGAAGAGGATGTTGTATCCAGGTAAAAACAGCCAGGCCATCCGTATAATTTGACTTGTAATATTGTTAAGATAAGACTGCAGATGGTTTTGGTCAGATAGCTAAATAACTGTCAAGATTCCCTCGGAGGTTAAGATATGATGTATGGCTCTGATAAGGCTCAACCTGGAATAAAGGCCTGTATGACAGGCTGGAGGAGGCCACAGAGAGAGGGGACTGACTGTTCCATCTGGTTCTCTTTGTGCAGAAAGGGCCTCAATCACCATTCTTCTAAGAGAGGCATGAGCCGTCTACAGCTCTGAAACATAGAGACCCGTAGCTGGGCTGGGGGACGAGTGCTTCTTCTTGTTCTGTTTCTGGGAGCCAGATGTTTATTGCTTAGTAGAGATTTGTGACGGAGATGTTTGATATTATTTACACATATTGGATGTCAGGACATTCCTATTCCTAACAGTTTTGTAGAAAAAAGGCAAAATGCCAGCCAAGATCCACACCAACAGACCAGGGGAGACATGTCTTTGTTTCAGCTGGAGATAATAACAAGCATGTCAGCATCTTTTCATGTTTCACATCTTTCCATTAGGAACACGATTCCTGTGACAGCGGATGCTGATAGCACTAACAGGCATCAAACTTTCCTCTCCTCTTTTTAGTTTCTTTCTAAAACGGTCCTCTTTTCTCATTGGTTTCTATTTTCCCAGGCTCATTTGTAGCGTGATCAAAGAGGAACATGACTTGTCCTCTCCTCTGGGAGTCTGGTGCAGGATCAGCAAGGCGGCAGGATCAAATGGGATTCAGAGAGGGGTGTGCACGCGTGAATTCCCCTCTGTCATACTGGCGGCACGGGGAAGGTGGGGGAGGCAGGGGGGGGTGGGGGGGGGCACAGGGAGGGGACACAGGAAGGGAGGAGAATGTAGATGAGGAGGAGATGCAGCACATGAAATCTAAACAAACCCCCTCTTTCCCGTATATTTTAACAGCAAAAGAAAAAGAAGAGAAAATAAAGGAGAGATGGAAAAAATGTGAAGGGGCCGAGGAACAGAGGAGTCACAAACTGTGGACGTGTGCAAGAATGTCTCTCTTCCTGTCGTCAAACATGACGACAAAGAACAGTCTTGATGCTCTCCCGGGCACATGCAGTGCACACACAGAGCACATGTGAAAACATTCTCCCACTCATACTGGCCCAGTCCACACATTATCAAACACCATCACGTATCCTGTACTGTCATATCAGCAGAGGAACACCATACAATTCCCCACAGTTCCAACACATTCAAGCCATCATATTATTCTCTGACTCACAATATCACCCCTCATTACAGACAACCCAACCCCACCGACACGATCAACGGAGTCTCAAAGAAGTAAGCATTTGGCAGTAAAGTCTAGCCTCTATAATGGAGCACCTGCAAGAACACAGTCAAATGCTGCTGGTCTAAGACACTCAAAACACTACCAGAGGGCGTAGCTTTATTGCTGCTCATAGCAGGCCTAATAGCCCACGTGTGGCAGACGTCTAGTTGAGGTCAGACTCTCAGTTCAAACTGTCATCTGAAGTTTTATATGTGGTATTATACATTGCCCTCGGAAAGTATTCAGACCCCTTGACCTTTTTCCACATTTTGTTACGTTACAGGCTTATTCTAAAATTGATTAAATTGTTTTTTTCCCTCATCGATCTACACACAATACCTCATAATGACGAAGCAAAAAAAAACGTTTTCAGAAATGTTGGCAAATGTATTAAAAATTAAAAACTGAAATATAAAATGTACATAAGTATTCAGACCCTTTACTCAGTACTTTGTTGAAGCACCTTTAGCAGTGATTACAGCCTCAAGTCTTCTTGGGTATGACACTACAAGCTTGGCACACCTGTATTTGGGGAGTTTCTCCCATTCTTCTCAGCAGATCCTCTCAAGGTCTGTAAGGTTGGATGGGGAGCTTTGATGCACAGCTATTATCAGGTCTCTCCAGAGATGTTCGATCAGGTTTAAATCCGGGCTCTGGCTGGGCCACTCAAGGACATTCAGAGACTTGTCCCGAAGCCACTCCTGCGTTGTCTTGGCTGTGTGATTAGGGTCATTGTCCTGTTGAAAGATGAACCTTCTTCCCATTCTGAGGTCTTGAGCGCTCTGGAGAAGGTTTTCATCAAGAATCTTTCTGTACTTTGCTCAGTTCATCTTTGCCTCGATCTTGACTAGTCTCACAGTCCCAGCCGCTGAAAAACATCCCCACAGCATGATGCTGCCACCACCATGTTTCCTCCAGATGTAATGCTTGGCATTCAGGCCAAATAGTTCAATATTGGTTTCATCAGACCAGAGAATCTTGTTTCTCATGGTCTGAGAGTCTTTAGATAACTTTTGGCAAGCTCCAAGTGGGCTGTCATGTGCCTTTTACTGAGGAGTGGCCTGATTTGTGGAGTGCTGAAGAGATGGTTGTCCTTCTGGAAGGTTCTCCCGTCTCCACAGAGGAACTCTAGAGCTCTGTCAGAGTGACCATCATGTTCTTGGTTACCTCTCTGACCAAGGCCCTTCTCCCCTGATTGCTCAGTTTGGCCGGGCGGACAGCTTTAGGAAGACTATTGGTTGTTCCAAACTTCTTCCATTTACAAATTATGGAAGCCACTATGTTCTTGGGGACCTTCAAAGCTGCAAAAATGTTTTGGTACCCTTCCCCAGATCTCAGAGCTCTACGGACAATTCCTTTGACCTCATGGCTTGGTATTTGCTCTGACATGCACTGTTAACTGTGGGACCTTGTATACACAGGTATGTGCCTTTCCAAATCATGTCCAATCAATTGAATTTACCACAGGTGGACTCCAATCAAGTTGCAGAAACATCTCAAGGATGATCAATGGAAACAGGATGCACCTGAGCTCAATTTCTAGTCTCATAGCAAAGGGTCTGAATACCATGTAAATAAGGTGTTTCTGTTAAATAAATGAGCAAACATTTCAAAAAACCTGTTTTCGGTTTGTCATTATTCGGGTATTGTGTGTAGATTGTTGAGGATTTTTATTTATTTAGAATAAGGCTGTAACGTAACAAAATATGGAGAAAGTCAAGGGGTCTGAATACTTTCCGAAGGCACTGTGCAATGGCTTCATACCAGCAGCGGCAGCTGAGCTTGTGACCAGCCCACAAACATAGACAGTCCTCACCATATCTTTGTTTATGTGGGTAGAACATGGAGGCATGTTGTAATGGCTCCAGAACTAAAAGCAACAGAAAGCAGCTCCTTCCAATCAGGGTGTGCATACACTAATTTTGCAGCTGGTCAAATCCCATAGTATCTAATCCTATTAAAATGTGTTATTTTAATGAGCTGGATCTAGAATATCAACGAAATAAAGGTATACATAAAGGTTCATAGG
Organism: Oncorhynchus keta; assembly: GCF_023373465.1. NCBI lineage: Eukaryota > Metazoa > Chordata > Actinopteri > Salmoniformes > Salmonidae > Oncorhynchus > Oncorhynchus keta. The sequence goes on from NC_068452.1 coordinate 25,397,629, forward strand.
GAAACTGAAATGCTCCATCTCCATCTTACCATACCAACTACAAAAGAACAACACTGTGATAAAGAAAACAACATGTGTTATAAATTAATAAATGTTTAGCAAATGGCTCTAAAACAGTTTTTTTTTATGGTGAATAGTCATTCTAAGCTCATTTTCGTGAAGCCTATTTGAGCACCTTTTAAACAGCTCCATGACAAGAATTTTAATCTACTCAGGTCGGTCAGTGTTCTGCCATTCACCTCCTTCTCAAACCAACATTAAACCGTTTCACAGTAAACCGACACTGGTCACGAGCAAACTCAAACATGACATCAGAGTGTTCCAGGGATAATCGCTTCCTTCCTCACTCACAGAGAAAACTGGGCCCAACATCCTACTGGGTGAAGCATACAATAATGGACATGGGTTCGAGGACACATTAATATGCAAAACCAAACGATGCTAAATTATTATGATTAACTTGCAATGAGAGACATTTGACAAAGTGAGGTAACCATCCATCACACACACCGCCAATGCGCAGTGATGCACAGAATAGGCTATACATTATGAATCATGCTTGATTTATAAAACTTAGACTTCTTGGTTTATACATTTTTTGTTTTTACATAAAAAATTACTTTCAAATGCCAAAATACAGCGAGGGGAAGAGTTACATTTGGTTGTCATTTTTAGTGGTTTAACAAAGCATTAAATACTGCTTTCGAGATTAATCCTGAGCCAGCGCAACCCAGGGGACAAATTCAAACAGGCATCTCCAAATATTCAATGAGATCCGACGGAGCCTTATACAATTACTTTATTATGCGGCTCACAAAATATTACCGAGGGCGAAGTTGCGGCCAAATGCACACCTTGTAAAGTTTGGTTTGGTTTCTGTTGAAGTGTCCACAACTTTGTATAAAGAAATGGGGTAGCAAGACAACCGAACATTAACTTTTGTAGCCTATTATCAACAAAGAAAATTAATAAAAGGGTCCACTATCCTTGTCAATCCATACAATGAAATTATCACTTTATTTATTAGCAGGTGTATTCCAACATATACTTTACCAGCTTGTGCCGAAGTTGCGTGGAACATTATTATAAGAAATAGCGGTATTCTCCTGCACGCCGCCGTCCTCTTTAAACGGTCCATCTTTCAGAGCAGAGACCCCCTTGCCTCCGCCTCAGAACTGTATGATACAAAACTAGATGAGAAAGGAGCTCCGCATCCACGCGTAGTGGAGGGAAAGAAACCAGTGCGGCACTCGAACAGTGCACATTCGCTCTGCAGTTTCGTTTGCTTAGTTTTTTTTTAGTATCCTCTCCTCTCTTCACTCTCTGTCCCTCATTCAATTTCTCCCCCTCACCCTCGCTCTTTCTCGCTCCCCCCCTCCCCCATAGGACAGTGTCTCGCGACTCCGACGGGATACGATGAAAAATTATGCTTTCAAAGGTCTGGCGGGCGCACGTTTATGAGGCTACTGCTGGTCATTTGCTATGACGTTCCTGTCTTACTGATGATCAGTGATCCTACTTCCTTTCACCACTACTGCTCTGTGTTACTTGTCATGCTGCAAGATGTTACCAACTTTCTGTCTGTTACTGCAGGGTATTCAACCTGGGGCCCGTGGCCCCCTAGGGGTCCGCAGAAAAACTGCAGGTGGTACACGGAAATATACAGTAGATATATTTTCTAGAAGTTGTCAAATAAACATTTATTTTATTTTTAAAAAGGACTCGCAAGGACCAGTTACGGCAAGTGTAACGGATGTGAAACGGCTAGCTTAGTTAGCGGTGTGCGCTAAATAGCGTTTCAATCGGTTACGTCACTTGCTCTGAGACCTTGAAGTAGTAGTTCCCCTTGCTCTGCAAGGGCCACGGCTTTTGTGGAGCGATGGGTAACGATGCTTCGAGGGTGACTGTTGTCGTTGTGTGCAGAAGGTCCCTGGTTCGCGCCCGGGTATGGGCGAGGGGACGGTTTAAAGTTGTACTGTTACACAAGTACCACTGGCTCCTAATAAACTTTCTTGACTTGGTCATTCATTTTTGCCAACACATGGCTAACCTTTCTTTAACCAGCTAAATAGCTTCTATCTAACTATTAATTTTATATGCAGATTTCTCCTTGCTTTCTCCTTGCTATTATCATTCACCTGATAAATTATGATTTTTTTGCATGATAAGGGTCCTTGGGTCGCCAGTTTGCCTGGGCGGCAGTCCCTGAACAAGAAAAGTTTGAAGACCCCTGAGTAACTGGGTATCGAATTTGCGATACCCTTCCCCAGATCTGTGCCTCGATACAACCGTGTCTCGGAGCTCTATGGACAATTCCTTCCACCTCATGGCTTGGTTTTTGCTCTGACATACACTGTCAACTGTGGGACCTTATATAGACAGGTGTGCCTTTCCCAATCATGTCCAATCAATTGAATTTACCATAGGTGAACCCCAATAAAGTTGCAGAAACATCTCAAGGACGCTTAACGGAAACAGGACGCACATGAGCTCAATTTTGAGTCTCATAGCAAAGGGTCTGAATACTTATGTAAATAAAGTAATTCTGTTTATTATTTTTAATACATTTGCAAAAAAAAATCTAAAAACCTGTTTTCATTTTGTCATTATGGGGTATTGTTTGTAGATTGCTGAGATTTTCTGTTGTATATTTAATCAATTTTTGAATAAGGCTGTAATGTAACAAAATGTGGAAAAAGTCAAGTTGTCTGAATACTTTTCAAAGGCACTGTATAGCCATAAATGTCTTTCTGTTAGCAGGTGAGAGCCTTGGCTCACACAACACAGCCAGAGGACGCATCCGTCTAAGCTTTGAACTTCACAGCAATAAATCAAAGAGTGGGAGTGAGTCACAGCTCGACACCCCTGGCCAGTTCAAGGAGTACGATCCCAGGTAGACTGTAGAACAGGGGAGGTCATGTCTCTCATCAGCCATCACTCTAATCTCATTCCCGCATTGTTTCAATGTCATCTCTCCAACGCTCCTTCAAGCAGCAGCCTGACTGTGCTACGGCTGGGGGCCATGGGGGCCATCTCACCTATAGGCTCTGGGAGGTGAGAGCCCATGGAGGCTCACAAGTCAGAAATGTCTGGGCCCAGTGCTACTTGTTCATACCCAGATACCTTGCCGACTCCTCAACTCCAATTTAAGGTCTGACGATCGATCATGGCGTGGTCCTCTAATTGTGGTCTCCATGTGTTTGATCATGTTGGTCTCGTCACCTTGAAAGAGAAGGTCTCTCTATTTGTGAAAAGATTACGATTCCACAAAGCAGGAAAAAAGCAGTCTTATATACGACCTGTCAACACTTCGTGGAATATTGAGGATACTTTTTTAAATGTTTCCCCCATTTTCAAAGGAACATGTTTTTACAAGGATATCTCTATATTCTTTGTCGTCAAAGACCATGGTAAGCTAACAATGGGGACCCTGTTATGAGCATTTATACAGTGCAAAGCGTCATGCCAAAAGCCCAGAAACCCATGTCTGGAGGGTTTGGCTTAGACATGCTGCTCTTCAGAATAAGCCTTATGAAGAGCTTGTCTAATTGGTGAATGACAGAATTGACAGCACCATAGGCCCAGGCCACAACAGGCCCTCTGTATGGGGGTCAGCAGTAAAGAAGACTGTTCCAGCTCTTCATATTTAAAACCAGAATGTGGATGAGCCGAGCACAACCCTGCTTCCCTTCAAAGCCGCCTCTCAAGGGGAGCCGAGAGCAGACAGGTCTCTAACCACAACGGGACTGAAAGAGGGGATATCCCATCCAATTTCCCAATCCCCCGTTTGATTCACTAATGCTTTTCATTTAGGACCCTGGCTAAATATGAAACTGTTTGAAATGCTGCAGCTTCGCCTTAGATGAAATAGAGTGGTGAAAACAAGCAACCTGTTGCATCCTTGTTGATCCATTTATAAAACACAAGTAAACGTTCAGCAAAATTTGATAACACTCCGTAAGGGTTGCATGACAATAGGCAGGTACCCTAGTGGTTAGAGCGTTGGGCCAGTAACTGAAAGGTTGCTAAGCTGACAAGGGGAAAATCTGTTGTTCAGCCCCTGAACAAGGCTGTTAACCCACTGCTCCTAGGCCGTCATTGTAAATAAGAATTTGTTCTTAACTGACTTGTCTAGTTAAATAAAGGTAAAAAAAAAAAAAAAAATCCAGTCATTGAGGGCATGACAGTGATAATCTCTTGTAAAGCCATGAAGAATGGCAAAAACACATGAGGGAGAGTCATATCTAGATGTACTACAGAACAGGACCTGGTAGTGAAGAGTGGAATAACGAGGCCCAGAAACACGCAGATACCTCCTGCACACCATGCCCTAGCACAAGGCTTAGCTCCCCTGAGTCAGAACCACATTCCTGGCAGGTTCTAGCAGATAGTTACTAAGACTGCAGTGGTTAGTCTGAGCACTGTGTGAGAAATACTTCCAGAGACATGTGCTGTGTACCAACAGTCCTCCTAGGACTGTACTGCACTCTGCACTGCTAGAGACTAAAACAGATCAGACCAAGTCCTGACCTCTCCTCAGTCCACTAGAGTCCAGACTAGCTCAGTCCCCCTCTAAAGTCCCACATCAATAAACACCAAGTAGTTGAATGGTGCCTCTCTTTGTCTTTCTCAGCCCACTGTGGTATTGGCCATTAAGAGGAAGGAATCAACACATAGTTGGCTTCCTTCCCCCAATGTGATTTACTGTAACCACACTTCTATCAAATACTTCCTGTATGACCTCATTCATGGAGAAATCAATATGAATCTAGAAAGGAAATCTCTGTTACGGGAGTCTGCGGGAGAAAAGCTTCACGGATGACTAGTGATTCAGAGTCCTGGTGATTCCTCAAAGCACTGGGGTAAAACCCCCAAAAGACCAAAAATGTACAGATCACATGGATTTCATTTATTGTATTTGCAAGAAGATAAGGTCCAATTGAACAGGTTCTCTTGAACTCCCTTCAACCCCTCTTAAACTCTTGAATAGCCTGGTTATATTTCTGATCACCAAAATAGTATGGATGACATAGATTTAAAGATGGGAGGAGATGGATACTTATGGATAAGCGTTTCTTTGACCTTCTGTCTACGGTACATTACAGCTCACTTCTCTGTGATGTGGTAAGGCTGACTCTACCCTGAGTCCTAACTAAGGCTCGCTCTTGATACTCGATTTAGAGGTCAAGACCAACCGACGGGGCACACCATGTCATTTCAACGTGGATCATATTTGATTGGGACGTTGATCAATGAGATGACAACCTAAACTGTATTCACCCTCAAAAAGACAACAAAAGTTAGTTGAATTTCCAATGTGTTATCACCATGCTTTTAACCATCTGGAAGCACAACCAAATTCCAATGGAAAAACAATGTCTGATTTATGGTTTAGTTGTCATCCAAAATGTAATGTCCGTCCCTGTGAACACCGAAAAGAACACCGAATTTCAAATGAGAATACAATGTCAGATATTTTGTTTATTTATACAATGAAACAATGTACGCTGAGAGACGGGAAGCAAGTTCAGGGAGTGAATAGTGTAATAAATAAATAAACAAAACAAGAAACACAAACAGCGCACCGTCATGAAACAGGAACAATGACGACCGTGGAAGAAACCAAACGGAGAGACTTATAAAGGGCAGGTAATCAAGGAGGTGATGGAGTCTAGGTGAGAGTCATTATGCGCATAACGCTGGTGACAGGTGTGCGCCCTAACGAGCAGCCTGGTGACCTAGAGGCCAGAGAGGGAGCACAGTTGACATACAACAGATTAATGTGTTTCACATGTTCATCTAATAGCATCTAATAGCATCTAATAGCAAAACCAAATGACCCAGATGACAGTTGAGATTACAGTAAAAGTATATGGTGCAAGTGATCAAAACCATTCAGTATTCTGTGCAGAAATTGTGAAGATCTCCACAGACCTGCAATGCTATCTTGAACATGTACATGATTACATCAGAAGAAATGTATAGTTACAGAAACCTCAAAATGTGGCCATGTATCTGTTACTCATTTTAAGGTTGAATGTTACATTAGTTTGTAAGACAGTTGACAATGCAACCAAATATTAACATTTAAAGGAGATATATCTACTGCTTGGATAATTCCATCTGAGCCACTGGCTTAATCCCATTTTTTTAACTTGCATTTTTGGATGAGTTGGAGACGTAAATCCAATATATTTCTTGTCAACAAGTCAACAAGTTAATAGGCTAATAGGCTATCAAAAGTGATATTGAATTGAATTAATAATTTGTTCATTGAATTAATAATGTTGGATTCACGTCTCCATCTCAACCAAAAATTGAAGTAAAAGAATAGGACTAAATCAAATCAAATTTGAAATGCAATTTAAATTAAGTTTGATTTGACTTAGTCCTATTCTATAACTTAGATTTTGGTTGAGACGGAGACGTGAATCCAACATATCAATTATTAACTGGAATTAAAGCCAGACTAAGTCAGTGGCACAGATAGAACTATCTAAGCAGAAGATACATCTCCTTCAAATGTTGATATTTGGTTGTGTTAACAACCAAACACAAATCAATATCACTAAATATAATAATAAATTAATAATTGATATGTTGGATTCACATTTTCACATTTTAAATCAACCAGAGCTTGAAACCCAAAACTATTGTCTATTTTAGTTGAATTCTGGGTTAAATTGAAACGATAGCTGTTGGTGACTTTGCAAATGTTATATAAGACTAGATAGCATCCTTGATGATATAAGAGATCAAGCCTGGCATGGGATGAATCTATCCCAGACTTTACTGAATATTAAAGGAAACAAAATATTGTTGCATTCATTTGCTCTGTTAAACTACCCTTTGGAATGACTTTGATAGCAGCAGTTCATCTACTTTGTTATTAAGTGGAGATCTCTCGAAAGTCATTCTCATGATAGCACATTAGTGATAGTCAGAGACAAATATCAAAGCTACATTGAGAATGGTCAAGACCTTGGTTAAAACCCAATTCTCCAGTAGGCCAATGTATTTTTTTCTTGTGGATATAACATTGGAGATACGACGTTGTTCTAAAGTTACAAATTCAACATATGTTTTACAAGGTTTGCCTGTATTGAAATTAGTTTACCATGATGAAATAAACCTGTGTTTGAAATTTAGGCCTCAAAACAACCGTTTACTTTAGATTTGTTTTCAAATCCAATGTTTTCTCTCCGTAAATTTCACATCAAAATACTTTGACAAATTACGTTGAAACAATGTTGATACAACCAGTTTGTGCCCAGTGGGAAGACACTTCTACCAACTCTCAAAGGGACTATAACACATACTTATAGTTATAGTTCATGCCACATATACTGTATATGGTGTTGAAAATGTATAATGTATTAAGAGGAACTTCTATTCTGTTGTGATAGGCCAGTGGTGTGACAACAGTCACTCATACATTCAATACTGCTACAAAAATATGCGGATCATGATTTAATAATGAAAATTCATATTTTCCTTTTTAATTGTTGTAGAGAGAACAAACTCTGGCGTAAGAACATTGTTCAACAACAAACATGAATTATTGCAGATAAAACATGTTTCTGGTTGAACTGTTAATTAACAAATCACCAGAATGTGACAGCATAACCTCTCTGTTCTCAACACTCTGGCAGCCTTTACTAAACAAGTGGAGCATCAAGACACTACATTAAAGCATATATATATATACATATATATATATATATATATATATATATATATATGTGTGTGTGTGTGTGTGTGTGTGTGTGTGTGTGTGTGTGTGTGTGTGTGTGTGTGTGTGTGTGTGTGTGTGTGTGTGTGTGTGTGTTTTGACACAGTATTTATGGTTTGGCGAGGAGAGAAAAAACCCACCAGAGATCAAGCCTGGCATGGGATGAATCTATCCCAGACTTTACTGAATATTAAAGGAAACAAAATATCTGTCCCACGTACAGAGAGATGGGTAATGGATCTATCTGGCCTTTTTCTCAATCATAAATCTAACAGGAGCTATATACTTTGTGATTTTTTTGTTGTCGCTGTAACTCATATCATTTGGAAGTTTCTCACTTATACAGTACGACAGCGGTACTTAAGTGGTATGTAAAGCTAATTGGTATGAATCATCTCTCTCTTGCTCCCTCCCTCTCACTCCTGTAAGTCAGTGATGATGGAGACATCTTATCATTTAATCATTGAGGCGGTGGAATGTGAGAGAGCTTCATTCTGTCATCATGCCATAGCAGGGATAACATCAACATTTTTTTTTTTTGGCGTTTGGAACTACAGATGTAGGATCTTAATTTGATCACTCTTTTGTTGCTGAGAATTTTCCAGCATAGGAGGAAATGCAAACGTGTAGTGTATTTGTGTTTTAAAAGGTATTCTAAAGTCATTCATTACCACTGTATCAAAACCTGCAAAAATGTCCATTAATTATAATCTACATAATAATTCAAATGTCCCATTGCTGCAGGATTATTTTCCAGCTGTAGCAAACTAGATCAAATTAAGATCCTACATCTGTATAAACCCTAAAAATGGCTTTTAAACTGACTGTCTCCATTTCCTTTCTCTCCATTCAGTAGCAGAACATGCCAGGACAGGACAGCCATCCGGTTGAAGGAATTATGCATGTGAAATCTCAGAGTTAGGACGCAACTGAGTCTCTGCTTGCCAGACTCTTGATTTATTGACATTTGAAAGGGAATGTGCATTTTTAATGATTTGTTTGACTTTTTGTATTTTTTCAAGCATACTAAAGATCTTATATAACACTTATATTATCTCATCAGTGATACACCTACGATGTCATCGGTTTGCATTTCATCATTAGATACTTCGACAGTATGATACACTAAAGCTAAGGGATCCAGACCCTGTTATCATCTACTTACACTGAAGGCCCATTGAGAGGTACAGTAATGTGGAAGATGTGTAATAATGATGGCGATGAAGATTATGTGGTTCATAATGATGGTTATTATTGTATATTTGAAATTTTTTGAAAGTGCGACCGATTGGTTGATATTTGAAAATTGGTTGCTATATGATGGTCCATTTAAAGCGGGGTATACATGGAGATGTCAAGAACAGCTAAGAGAACCTTCCCCCCATGAGGAGAGCATTACTAACATCTGTAGACAATACATGAGACGGATGAGACCAGAGCTAATATGTGGTCCAACCTCAAATATCAAATTCCCCAAAACCTACAGTTCTAAAAATGCCTTTAGTCAGAAACTCTGAACAGAGAGAAAACTGACGTTCATAACTAACTGAGCGAAAGGAATTTGAGAAAACAAAGAAAGGTTCTGAGTGAGAAAATGTAGGTTCATCTGTCAGACTCGGGTATCCTTGGCCTGATGGATGTATGAAAGTAACTGCCCACACACATATACACACACCATCCTACATATGTCAAGCCCCTCACACACACGTCCACACACACAGACGTCCACACACACAGGTTTTCTGATTTTTTTGCAAATGTATAAAATAAAATAAAAACAGAAATACATTATTTACATAAGTATTCAGAACCTTTGCTACGAGAATTGAAATTGAGCTCCAGTGCATCCTGTTTCCATTGATCATCCTTAAACAAAAAATATATATGACCCTTTATTTAACTAGGCAAGTCAGTTAAGAACAAATTCTTATTTACAATGACGGGCCTACACCGGCCAAACCCAGACAACGCGGGGCCAATTGTGCGCCGCCCTATGGGACTCCCAATCACAGCCGATTGTGATACAGTTTGGAATCGAACTAGGGTGTCTATAGTGACACCTCAAGCACTGAGATGCAGTGCCTTAGACAGCTGCGCCACTCGGGAGCCTTTGAGATGTTTCAACAACTTGATTGGAGTCCACCTATGGTAAATTCAATTGATTGGACATGATTTGGAAAGGCACACACCTGTCTATATAAGGTCCCACAGTTGGCAGTGCATGTCACAGCAAAAACCAAGCCATTAGGTCGAAAGAATGGTCCATAGAGCTTTGAGACAGCATTGTGTCGCGGGAACAAATATGGGGAAAGGTACCAAAGTATTTCTGCAGCATTGAAGGTCCCCAAGAACACAGTGGCCTCCATCATTATTTAATGGAAGAAGTTTGGAACCACCAAGACTCTTCCTAGAGCTGGCTGCCCAGCCCAACTGAGCAATCGGGGAAGAAGAGCCTTGGTCAGGGAGGTGACCAAGAACCCGATGGTCACTCTGACAGAGCTCCAGAGTTCCTCTGTGGAGATAGGAGAACCTTCCAGAAGGACAACCATCTCTGCAGCACTCCACCAATCAGGCCTCTATGGTAGAGTGGCCAGTCACTCCTCAGTAAAAGGAACATGACAGCCTGCTTGGAGTTTGCCAAAAGGCACCTAAAGACTCACAGACCATGAGAAACAAGATTCTCTGGTCTGGTGAAACCAAGATTGAAATCTTTGGCCCGAATGCCATGCGCTATGTCTAGGGGAAATCTAGCAACATCCCTATGGTGAAGCATGGTGGTGGCAGCATCATGCTGTGGGAATGTTTTTCAGCAGCATGGACTTGGAGTCAGGATCAAGGCAAAGCTGAACGGAGCAAAGTACAGAGAGATCCTTGATGAAAACCTGCTCCAGAGCACTCAGGACCTCAGACTGAAGCGAATGTTCACCTTCCAACAGGACTACGACCCGATCGAACATCCCTGGAGAGACCTAAAAATAGCTGTGCAGCAACACTCCCCATCCAACCTGACAGAGCTTGAGAGGATTTGTAGAGAAGAATGGTGAATACAGGTGTGCCAAGTTTGCAGTGTCATACCCAAGAAGAATCGATGCTGTAAATGCTGCCAATGGTGAATCAACAAAGTACTGAGTGAAGTGTCTGAATACTTATGTACAGTAAATGTAATATTTCAGTTTGACATTTTTTTTTTAAATTTGCAAACATTTCTAAAAAACATTTTCTGTTTTTGCTTTGTCATTATGGGGAAATGTGTGTAGATTAGACTATGGCTGTAACGGAACCAAACGTGGGAAAGGTCAAGGGGTCTGAATACTTTCCGAGGGCGCCGTACATCCCACAGTGGGGGAGTTAGATGATGGAGCATCCATCCTGGTACAGAGCTCTCTGACTGCTGGTGATACAGACCAGATCACGCAGATATACTTCTACATTTAGTTCCATATGTCACAGTGGACACTGAGGTTTACATATGATCACAGTGCTACACCATCTTCACACCACATCTGCTGATATAAATCAAAGCACCTCGCATCTAAAGTAGCTGGCCGGGGGCACAGTGAATGAACACATCACGTTCCACCACCAATATCATAATATATCATTGCCTTGTTCCGTCTCAGGCACTTGCACACAACTGGGTGGTTCTGTCATGTTCGAAGTTTGTCAAAGTGTGTACTCTTGGTCATGTGGTCAATGTGGACATTTCATTGACCAATTCCCTTCCAACAAGCTTCCTCTATAAAACCCACCTGAGCCTATAGATCAGATCTGTTGGCAGTCGTTGCCTTTGACTCGATCCATCACTGGTCACATTCATATAACATGTCATTAGAAAGTCCCCCGCCTGGTGAACTCATGACTGCGTAAACCACACTGTGGAGGATGGAGGTCTGTGTTACTAAGGACTGAATGTGTACAGAGGTTAGTGGGACCAGTGACTGGATACTGTAACATGTATATCATGGGAAAATACACAAGACTTCTGTGCCTCCCTAAATGAGATCAGGTCAGGAAGTGACTCATATACTGTCTTAACAGGGGAGTGACTAATTTTGACTTTTTCCTAGTTCAGTTTAGGTCCATTGTAATAGAGCCCTACCAAGCACAAGTGCAGTAACTGCTCATTTGGTCGAAAATGAGTTAATGTCATTTTTGCTACATTAAATACGTGCTTAATCGTGTGGACAAGTATCCTGCCTCTATTGTATTGTGTTTTGGGGGAAATGGGGGTGATGTTAGCAGTAACTGCATAAAGGTACTGTGAAACCAAGGTAAACAGCGGCAGGTAGTCTAGTGGTTAGAGCGTTGGGCCAGTAACCGATCTGACAAGGTAAACATCTGTTGTTCTGCCTCTGAACAAGGCAGTTAACCCACTGTTCTTAGGCTGTCATTGTAAATAAGAATTTGTTCATTTTACTCAGTTCTACACTATGAGCAGTTAATGCCTTTTTGCTTAGTAGGGCAGTAGGGAAATGACACAGTGCATATGAGCTGGAGAGAAATGAGAGAAAGAGAAGAGTTACTGGACTATTAAAACCATTCTGACAGCTCGTATAAAATACCAGGTCAGATTTGGGTTTGTAGGGGGTGTTAATGAAAATAATTGCTGATGGGGAGTGATTCAGCTAATTAACATTTAGGATCAAGTCTCATTAACAATCTGCTCAAACAATCGCCACCACTCTCATTCTCCGCTCTCTCCCTCTCTATGTCCCTACTCTCTCTCCTTCTCTCTGTTCCTCCTCCCCTCTCTGTCCCTTCTCTCTCTCCTTCTCTTTGGTTCTGTCAGATTCCTCTCAAATGTCTCATCCCTGTCTCTCTCTCCCTTCTCACTCTCTGGGTCCACTCTGTTACTTAAAGCTTTTGTTCTCTCTCCCTCTCCCCCTACCACTCTCTTTCCCTTTTTTCCTTTCATTTACTTTTCCCCTCCTCTGTTCTCCTCTGGGAAGTTTGCATTCCACACCTCCTCAGCAGACTGCACACAAAAGAGCAGAAAGCACCACTCCTGTCCAGCAGCAAACATTCCAGTCCACTGGGCTCTTTCACACAGCCACTGTTTGTGCTTTCAGAGCCAGTCCCATTTGTCCCCTCCAAACTCATTCAGCTCAGCCAGTCTGGTGGCCAGGCCACTGTTACAGGCAAGGGGGATAGAGCAGGCTGGACTAACACATTTAGACATGGACAAGCAATGCTATGTTTCATTGCAAAGTTAAGGTTTCATGGAGAAGTATTTTTCTCACATGTATTATCACAATTTGTGCACTAAAATAGTGTGAGTATTCAGTCAAACACTGAAACTCTGTGTTTGGATTTATTCCCTAAACTAAATAATTATAACCAAGAATATTGATTCCACTTCAAATACCAAATCATCTCTCATTTTCAGTGAAATGAGTAGAAACAGCATTGACAGTGAGTCAGAACTGAGGGATAAATAGAACTGATGGTTCCATCCAAAAGGCATACGTTCAAGTATCCTTCAACTCAGCAAACAGGAAATTGACTATTAGCCTCATATGGAAAAGAGAGAACATTTGTTGCCTCTCTCTAGTCTTCTGTCAGAACTGTGACTGAACTCCCATGAAATGGATGAGGGTCTGATATGGCGCATGGCCCAGCTGGGGTACAGTGAGATGTCAGAGTGAAAAGGTCAGAGGTCAGAGAGAAGATTGGGGAGTGGTCTTTTGGCAACGTTTCCTTATGATGCTTTAACTCACATGTCTGCGGTAGGGAGATAAAGGAGGACTGAAAGATGGAGGCAACTTGGAGGATGAATGAGGTGGAGTAGGAGAAAGTGGAGAGCGAGAAAAGAGGAGGATTTATATATGGCTCAGAGGGAGGAGTGCGCGTGGCAAGGGAAAACAACGTGTACGGGCTTGCACCACTCCTTCTCTCTCTCTTTCCTTTTCTACCTACCTACCTACCTATCTACCTACCTACCTACCTACCTACCTACCTACCTGCCTGCCTGCCTGCCTGCCTGCCTGCCTGCCTGCCTGCCTGCCTGCCTGCCTGCCTGCCTGCCTGCCTGCCTGCCTGCCTGCCTGCCTGCCTGCCTGCATGCCTGCCTGCCTGCCTGCATACCTGCCTGCCTGCCTGCCTGCCTGCCTGCCTGCCTGCCTGCCTGCCTGCCTGCCTGCCTGCCTGCCTGCCTGCCTGCCTGCCTGCCTGCCTGCCTGCCCACCTGCCTACCTGCCTACGTACATACCTACCTACCTACCTACCTACCTACCTACCTACCTACCTACCTACCTACTTACCTACCTACCTACCTACAAACCTACCTACCTACCTACCTACCTCTCTCTCTCTCTTCAAATACCAGCTCTCCTAATGTGAATACCTCCACACACACCTGTCCACAGACTCCCTAGGCAGGGGGAAAGGTACACCAGGAACTCCCCCAGAGCTGCTGCCCCCTTCCCTTCTCACCTATAATAATAATAATATATGCCATTTAGCAGACGCTTTTATCCAAAGCGACTTACAGTCATGTGTGCATACATTCGTGTGTCTTGGTCATGTGTGCATACACCTCAACTGGCTCCCCAGCCTCAGCCCACCACCATGGACAGAGTCTCTGGAGCAACACAAACACAAATCACACACCCAAATGTTACAGGATGGCTGTAAAGTGTCATTGACGGTTTGTGTTTTCTTGTCTTAAGTCTGGGAAGTAGATCTACAGTACCGGTACAATTCTTAGAAATGTTTGTTCTTTGATCCATTGTGAAGATGGGGAGCACCATGTGGATATTATAAAGAGTGTATCGATAGTTTGTAAACAGTTCATTATAATCATATTTACCCTTTAAAACAATTGTTACCTTAACCATTATCAGTCAACATCTAATAAAAGTTGTTGTTCACTGGTTCCCCCCGATTTTTCAGAGACTAAAAGTTGGGACATTGGCTTTTTTGAGGGTAGGGATTACATTACGTAATGCTCTGTGTCGACGGCAGTAGAAAAATGCTTCCCAACAATCTGTTTCTCTGCACTGCTTTACTGCTGTCTATTTTCTCCCATGTCTTGTATGTGTCATGTGCTTGTCACATTTTTCACAACAAGGCTAAACTGGTGTCCACTCTATCAGGCTGTTGTGCATCCATTTGTGCATCCATCCATGATTCAGTAATACTTGACATATGCCTCCCCTCAGGAAGAATTTCTCCTTTCGAAGTTATGAAGGAAATGAATAACCGCCTGAGAAGGAGGAGAGGGAGGCTTTCAGCCACAGAGGCATGTCCATAAATAACTTGAAAGAAGAGACAAACAGTCTAGCTATCCTCTCTAAGCTCTTCATGTTTAACTGGATCGTGCTGTGCTCATAAACTGTCCTAACAGGTGTGTGTGTGTGTGTGTGTGTGTGTGTGTGTGTGTGTGTGTGTGTGTGTGTGTGTGTGTGTGTGTGTGTGTGTGTGTGTGTGTGTGTGTGTGTGTGTGTGTGTGTGTGTGTGTGTGTGTGTGTGTGTGTGTGTGTGTGTGTGTGTGTGTGTGTGTGTGTGTGTGTGTGTGTGTGTGTGTGTCTGTGTGTGTGTCTGTGTGTGTGTGTGTCCTCTATACCGATCTTGCGGTAAGAATAGTGATCTCTGTAGCCTATGTTACGTTGTGTGGACTGTAAAGATGGGGTGGGGGGGTTCATGAATATTGTACATCACAGGTTTGTTTGAGGTTAAATGCAAAGCACAGGAGATGGATGGATTTGCTGAGAGGGAGACAGGAAGAGACAGGAAGAGAGAAGGTTTCAGCTCACCTCTCTGGCCTTGCAGCTGTGGCAATAACATATTGAGATATTGAGTGTCCAACAAGCCCTAACATGGGTGTGACCTTTGTACTCTGACCCAATCACCATCGCTACAAAAAACAGCCTGGTTTTACAATCTTATCATATGCACCTTTACACCTTGCTATGCCCACCTTGAGCAGAATTCCCATGTTCAAACAAGGCAATGTCTCTCCGTCTCCAAGCCAAAGCAACACATATAACCATAACTCCAAATTGACAGACCACTATTGCACTGGCTACAAACACATTCTGATTCTTCTACCTACATAGACTTAAAATACTGCCCTTAAAACAGCATGGCTGAATTACCATCAATGACTTTTCTTCAGCATTGGATGCGACACGGGAATAGGAATAATAACTGCATTTGGGACCTCACGGGAGAAGCCTTGTCTGAACCAAATCCATTCATTCTGTATTTGTGTAATGGTTAATTCTGCCAGGAGATGGCAGGAGAGCTCCAGCGCTGTATAGCGCATCTAGATTACACAACGTTACTGAAGGAGAACTGAAACCACACCAGTGTGAAATTTGAATATGGTGACGTGACGTAGGTCTAACGCCACATTATTGAACTTTGCGCTTGACCTTAAATTGTTTTCACACTTTAATATATAGGGTACTCATTATTTTAACCTTGTGTGGTTAAATTGAAATTAAATGGTCTTAATAGCAGCACACAATTCTGATATAGGTTTCTACAACTGCCTGGTTTTAACTAAAGTAGTTTTAAACGTTTCTTCATTAATATTTATTTATTTTAGTAAGAATAATACTCTATCAAATATTTGTATCTTTAAGCCAAAAGTAGACCTACAAGTCGGGGTTTTATGACCACGTATATAAAATCAGGCAGGTCTCATAGACTAGACATAAATGTAAATGTACATCCGGGATGGTCAAATTAGTATGATATGTTAAGTTTGGTATGGTTACATAACGTTAGCTTTAGCGACCTAGACACCTTGCTAACGCTAGCCACAACAAATTGGAATTTGTTACATATCATACATTTCGAAAATCCGTAGAATACTGTACATTTTTTAAATTCGTAACATATTGTATGAATTGCAATTCGTAACATATTGGACGAATTAAATGTGTAACATATCATATGAATTGTAATTCGTAACATAGCCTATCATACGAAATGGATGATGGACATCCACAAAGTAATACCATACAAAACGTAGTATGTACAAAATTAATAACTAAGATTTACGTAGCCTACAGAATAATACGAAATGCTCTGAGACCAGGTTGCAAATCTGTCTGACAAATGTGAAAGCAGCCAAACACAGCAACATTAAACATAGGCCCTACTGGGAAATAAATATTTATTGAGGCTGTTGTTCAAAATTACATGAAAAATGCTTATCATTCTAACCCCTACCCATATGTTAGGCTACCACGCACAGTAAAACAGGCATTCATTTAGGGCAAGCAGCATTTATCCGATTTAAAATTCTGCTGGCAGTCGAGTTTGCGAGGTGCCTCGTCTTTTTTAGTAAAGGATTTTATAGGACATGTGACTAAATTACCCGCTCACATGGCCGCTGTGTTTGCATGATCCGCTTTAGTTTTTAAAGTCCAGTGCTCGAGCTCGCTCTGCATCAACCATCCGGAGCAGAAGACCACTAAAGAGCACGACCTAACCAGACAAATCATGGCGAGCAGTGGACAAAAAGTAGTTCTGATCACCGGTTGCTCCTCCGGCATCGGGTTACGAATCGCCGTCCTGCTGGCCAAAGATGAAAAGAAGCGTTACCATGGTAAATGCGCTTTCTTTACATTGTTTATCTGCCTTTAAAGTCAGAAGCTTGATCCGACATGCTGCTAAACTCCCTCTGATCTTTGTTTGAATCCCATGGAATATGTTCTGTGTACAAATAGGGTCATCTATCCAAAACAACTTTTACGCGCAGGTTCGACCTTTGCTCCCAAAAATTATAGCCTACGCGTTTTATTTCTAGACTCAATCTCCTATTGCTAGTGTTTAAAAAAAATATATATATATATTTCCTATCGTGAGCCCTCTGGTTCTCTACCCCCCTTGATTCAGCTATTATCATCTGAAAGCAAAGTTTCCGGGGTACGGCTCCGCGAGGATGCCGCTTGCCAGGCGGGGATCATAAAAGAGACTGCCAGTTCTCTTTCAAGTGACTTCTCTCGTACAAAGCCCTCTTTATCGCACTGAATTGTAGACCGCTGCCCCGGTTTAGTGCCGTGCCTAATGCGCCTATAGTCCCCTCTCTGGAGCGAGTGTTGAAAGGGGGACAAAGTTTGAGACCTGTACAAGCGAGGGTTCACGAGCATGGCTTGTTTGAAGTCTTCATCGGAGCTCAGCGGAGCTCGGGGCTCGTCGCGGACATTGTTCGTTTGTCATCCACTTTCCAGCTACAGACATCCCATCATTAATGTCAGTCTAGGGTTACGTAGAATTGTTCTTTCTTTGAGGGTAGTGGGGTCTTGGGATTTATTGCCGTGAAATAGAGGAGCGCAAACAGAAGCGATTAACAGCTCCCTCAACAGTACTCAGAGTTGAATCATTCTCGTTGAACTGTGACCTGCTTCCAAGAACAACAGAGAGGCCACATTGCAGAAAATAACTTGATCTGTTCTCTCTGAAAGATCAGTAGGAAAATCCAGATTAAATAGTGCGCCGTTATTCTGAGTATTAATTGGTAGCAGTGACATTTGCCAACTACCGAGAAACCTCAACAATCCCAAGTTCAGGGCAGTGTGGTTCCATTCAAGAATGTTTACTAAACTGTTGCCCAATAATAATTCCAACAACAACTGAAGGAACAATGCAACTGTTGTTCTGTTGAAACTCATACAATTCTCTCATCATGAAGATCTTACTCATAGGTGTACAACACGTGCCCTTCGACAGACAGTATGCAGTCGGAAGCTGGCACTGTCTGTCATAGTTCTCTACTAGCACATCCACACCCTCACTAGTAAAGTAGATATGAGCAGTGCTTATTCTAGTCACACACCATTATTCCATGCTCTTCCACTCACTCCATAGATACTGGATTGTCATTGGGGGTTTTGGGTCAGAGGTTACAGAACCAGATGAGATAAGAGGGTGTCTTCATTCATCAAGGGCAGCAGGTCTTCAGATCAGTGCCTGATTAGAGCTGTTGATTTCCACCATTGATCTCTATTGTGTAATACTGTTGTCGCTCTATCTCTGTGTTAGAGCTCATCAATAAACACAGAGGTGGTTGACCTCACTGTAAAATTGGAATGGAGAATGTCAAGTCTCAAGATGTGGAAAACCTTTCTGTACACACTGTAGATGGTAGATACTGTTTGTTACTCTATGTAGGTTCATGTCTCCCAGGTCCAGAGTTCAAAGGGAATCAATAGTGTGTGACTCAAGCGGATGGACGTGGAATAGACCCACTGACCTGTTCCTATGCATTCCATCCTGAGCTGTCTGTCTGTCTGTCTGTCTGTCTGTCTGTCTGTCTGTCTGTCTGTCTGTCTGTCTGTCTGTCTGTCTGTCTGTCTGTCTGTCTGTCTGTCTGTCTGTCTGTCTGTCTGTCTGTCTGTCTGTCTGTCTGTCTGTCTGTCTGTCTGTGGGTCAGTCAGTCAGTCAGTCAGTCAGTTCCATGTCAGTCTCAGTATAGTCAGTCAGAAAGTAAACAATAAATATTAGTCAGTCAGTTCCATGTAGTCTCATATATCTCAGAAATAAACAATAAATATTAACAGTAAACATTACACATACAGAGGTTTCAAAACAATAAAGACATTACAAATGTCATATTATGTATATATACAGTGTTGTAACAATGTATACTGGTTAAAGTACACAAGGGAAAATAAATAAGCATAAATAAGGGTTGCATTTACAATGGTGTTTGTTCTTCACTGGTTGCCCTTTTCTTGTGGCAACAGGTCACAAATCTTGCTGCTGTGATGGCACACTGTGGGATTTCACCCAGTAGATATGGGAGTTTATCAAAATTGGGTTTGTTTTCGAATTCTTTGTGGATCTGTGTAATCTGAGGGAAATATGTGTCTCTAATATGGTCATACATTGGGCAGGAGGTTAGGAAGTGCAGCTCCGTTTCCACCTCATTTTGTGGGCAGTGTGCACATATCTCTCTGTCCCTCTCTCAATTCAATTCAAAGGGCTTTATTGGCATAGGAAACACACTGCATGGCTAAAAGTATGTGGAGACATGCTCGTCAATCATCTCATTCCAAAATCATGGGCATTAATATGGAGTTAGTCCCCCTTTGCTGAAGCTGCTTTCCACTAGATGTTGAAACATTGCTGCGGCTACTTGCTTCCATTCAGCCACAAGAGCATTAGTGAGTTCGTGCAGTGATGTTGGGAGATTAGGCCTGGTTTACAGTTGGCAATCCAATTCATCCCAAAGGTGTTTGATAGGGTTGA